>NC_056728.1:1574991163-1575291163 GCF_019279795.1 Protopterus annectens | reverse complement strand
GTAAACGTATATGAAATTATTGCCCAGGTGTTCTGTACTGACAAGGGCTATATGCAGATTAGTGGAAAGTATATAAACTTCTAATTCTAAAGTGCAGACACTGACAGCTGGTTAGAATACCAGAGGTGATGGATCTGGAAAGAGTTTAAATAAAAATACGTGCTTGATTTTAAAATGAATGCTGCTGCTTTACTTTATATGCAGAAAGTGATATTAGGATATGACTGCTTCAGACCTCACTATCTGCAGTAATATGAATACATTTAATTTTCTTCGCATTTCCATCTGATTTGTTAATACTAGCAGCTGAGTTCACAGCTTATATGATTAAAGTGTATCTTTTAATACTACAGCAAAACTTAGTTACAAACTATTTCAATAATATGACACGCATTAGCCCAAAGAAAAAATAAACTATTTACTGCAGAATTAATAAATCATTTGCTGCAAATGTATGCAAGTGATATATGCATTTCTCCAGCTGTCTAATGGATAGGTTGATTCTGCAGATGACTGGCATCTCAAGTCAGTTGATCTGCTCATATTATTACTTTCATAAATTAGTGAAAATTATTATTTGACTGAATTAGCAACTCCTCAAAAAAGCAAAGGCATGTTAAGCAATTAAAATCAGAGAAGCAGGAGTTTTATATGAAACTGTATGAACTGTGGGACAAGCCATAGTTTTCTTAACTACACTAAGTTCCATAATGGCAATAACTTGGCAGATCTCCATCACCAAAATAATTGCACAGTATGATGAAGAAAATTAGCAAATTCAAGGTTAGATTATATTACTCAGGCAAAACAGCTTGTGCAAAAACTGAAAACTAGGGAATGGATTCTTTAACACTGTATAATAGGGAAAAGGACACTTGCATTATCCCTTTAGCCATCAATCCATGAATTATAGCCACTCAACTTCTAAATGCAGCTATGGGGACTGGAAATAGGTTTCTAATATGAATATATGCACATACATACATATATATATATATATATATATATATATATATATATAGGTGTCTATATATATATATATATATATATATATATATATATATATATATATATATATATATGGTGCAGTGGTGCAGCAGTTGCTTTGTCGCCTTACAGCAAGAGGTTCTTCAGTATGATTCTTAGCTGGAACCCTTTTGTGCGGAGTCTGTATGTCCTCCCTGCGTTCGTGAGAGTTTCCTCCAAGTGCTCCGGTTTCCTCCCACAATACAAAGACATGCATCTGGAGTGTTTCACCCTGGGCCTCCGGTGAAAATTGTCTTTGTTCCATTAGACATTCCCGGTAAACAAATGTAAAAAAAAATATATATATATATATATATATATATATATATATATATATATATATATATGTGGGTATATATAGGACAGTGTACATTGTGCTTCATCTAAGAACAATCAACAGAACATCACAACTGATCAGTAAAAAAAGTGACCTACTTCCTTTCTGTACGGATTGAAATTTTTTTTTTTTTCTAGGGCACGCACCCCTTGCAAATTTAAATATACCAAGTTCATGATCACACAGCAGTGGGGAAGGGCAAAACTTCCCAAGAAAGCAGACAACAAGCTCAGACAAACAATGATACTAACGTCATCTGTATTGCTATGAAGAAAAGGAAGGTGATGAGTTGTGATTGAGCAGTGAGCACCAAATCCAGTCTTCATCATACAAACATGAGGTAACTGTACCTGACCATGTATTATAACATGGTGGCAATTATAGCAACAGTGGAACATTGCTACTGACAATGACACCTTGTAAAACATCTAAAGGCATTATGATACAGTTCACTGGCTTAGTCATGCAGTAAAGCATAAGGTCTTCTTACTATGTTACATTTACATAAAAAAAGTCTAAATATTAGAAATCTGAAGTTTCATTTAAAAGAAGCACTTAAATGGAAGTTACAATTCTTAAGAATTCTGGCTTTCAACCTGCACAACCCCCCCCCCCCCCCACACACACACCTGACCTTATTAAGTCTAAGTTCAGTATAATTATAAGAATTCTATGCTAAGTAAGGAGGCATAAAGGCTTTTTTATTAATTGAATGTTTCACCAACCCAGCCTTCTAAAAATCAAGCCTCCTCCTCCTCCTAGACTTCATTTATTCCCCACTGCTGGGAAATCCCCATATCCACTGGGATGAGAGATATCTAAGAGATATAATACAGGCAGATATTGTATTTGCTTGTGTCTTGCTGGCAGCCAGGTTATCAGGAAATTTGTACTGAGATGGCCTAACCCTTGGTGTGAAATGAGCACTTCCATCATTACCACAACCGCCTAGGCCCTTTTGTCTATGAACATGTGCACTTCCACACATCCCAAGAAGGATAAGATCCAGCAACAAAAATCACTTGCAGATCACTAAAGCCAATGACTCTGCTGGTGAAGCACTATTCTCTTGCACCATAGCCAAATTATGGAACTCCCTCCCACCCACAATTACCTCCGTACCATCATGCACCCACTTCAAAACTTTACTAAAAGTGCACCTAAAAACATGCTGACTATGCCCTTGCAACTCACACTCTAATATCACCCTCCCCATCCAACCACTACCTTTCTTTCCACTCCACTAACTACTTTGATTATAGCAAGCTCAGATGCTCATAAGCCAGTATTTATTATACAGCAGGAACTTCTTCTTGTAACATTTGTTCATGTCTGTTATGTACTTCACAGATAAAGATTCTAGTTGTCTACTGATGTACTATGTTCTTCATCTGTAAATATGTTGTAAGTAATTGCTATGTAAATTGTTAATCGCTATGTAATCCAATGTAACTACTGTCTCTTTATTTTAACTGTGGAGCTTTTCTCCCCGAGCCTCCGCTGAAAATGGACCTACGTCCAGTCGGACACTCCCGGTCAACAAATATAAATAAATAAATAAATAAATAAATAAATAAAGGAACAGCTACCATAACTGTTTCCCCTGCAACCTTATCTGCCTTACCGTCTAGTAGAGGCTGTGACAGGAGATCAGCAAGGTGATCCACCTGAGACTGCTGTCCCTCTCAACTATCTTTCCTGCCTACATTGTAAATCAGCTAAGCTGCTAATTGAACTTGGGTCACCTGGGCCATAGCCAGGATTATATTCCTCTACATCCCTGGTGACAATAGTGTAAGGGCTTGTTTCTTATTTATTCCTTTCTTTTGATTAAATGTCCCATCATTTAAATGGGATGTGAAACAATATATCACAACTCAATGAAAATGATGTTCATACATAGAAAATGTATGTGCCTGCCTACCAAGCAATGTTTTCTTGTATGGGAGGTTGTGGGTGGTGAACAATGCATTAAGCAATTAAGAAAAGGTGAGCAGCACCATAGACCTCAGCATTATTTCAAATCACATCTTTACAAGAGACTTGGCTTCAGTGCATCTTTTAAGCCTTGCTGTGGACTTCTGGTGCAAGCAGTGATCAGTGAAGACTCTTAAGTTCAACAGAGACCAGGCTGAAGATCTGGAAGTTGACTAGAGAAACAACACAACAGTTCAAGGAATCACTAAGGGCTCCAGCACCTCAGGAAGAAGAGGAAATGGGTGGAGTTGAAGAATGTCAGTGCCTCAAAACAGCATGCATTAGGACTACAGAAAAGATATGGGCTTGAGCCAGGTATGGAATTAAGGTATCAAGAAAACTAGTGGTTGAATGCAGAAGTCTGGGATGTCATCAAAGGAAAGGAGTACAAGAAAAAGTGGGAGTTATAAAAGATGGACCAGGCTAAGAAGGAATACTAGTTGGCTAACAAACAGGTTAAGACAGGAGCTGCAATAGCAAAGAACAAAGCATCAGAGTCACTCTAACAGCTTCTGGAAAGTGAGTCAGCAAATGACACAAAGAAATTCTATCAGGCTGCAAGGCAAAGACAGAAAGATAAAGAAGATAGTCATCAGTCAACCTTCATAAAGGATGCTGCCAACAACCTGCTCATCAGTTCACAAGATGTCAGAGAGAGATGGAAGGAATACTTCTAGCAGCTTCTGAATGAAGAAAACCCCACAGAAGCAGTACTGCCTCAGACATAGTTTATGATGAATGAAGAAGAGGGCCTACCCTAGAAGAAGTAAGAACTGCACTAAGGAAAATGAAGTCAGGGAAAGCAGTAGACTTTACTCCTAGTGCTACATTACAGTTTTTAAGAATTGTTTTCTGCTCTGCTTACAGGGCTTAGTTAACTGTGTTTACTAAAAGTTGCTTTATCTGTACAAACTACTGCATTCACTCCTAGTATTACATTACAGTTTTTAAGAATTGTTTTCTGCTCTGCTTGCAGGGTTCAATTAACTGTGTTTGGTAAAAGTCGCTTTTCTGTACAAACTACTGCATTTACTCCTAGTGCCTCATTACAGTTTTTAAGAATTGTTTTATCATGGTGTGGATGGGAGGAGAAATGGCGTAGGCATCATCCTGAAGGAACAGTATGCTAAAAGTGTTTTGGAGGTGAAAAGAGTGTCGGATAGAGTGATGTTTATGAAGCTGGAAATTGATGGTGTAATGATGAATGTTGTTAGTGCATATGCTCCACAAGTTGGGTGTGCGATGGATGAGAAAGAAAAATTTTGAAGTGAGTTGGATGAAGTGGTGATGACTGTACCCAAGGGTGAGAGACTGGTGATTGGAGCAGATTTCAATGGGTATGTTGCTGAAAGGAACAGAGGGGATGAGGAAGTGATGGGTAGGTATGGTGTTAAGGAAAGGAATGCAGAAGGTCAGATGGTAGTGGATTTTGTGAAAAGGATGGACATGGCTGTGATGAATATTTATTTTAACAAGAGGGAGGAGCATAGGGTGACATACAAGAGTGGAGGAAGATGCACACAGGTAGATTATATCTTATGTAGAAGGGCCAGTCTGAAGGAGATTGCAGACTGTAAAGTGGTGGCAGGGGAAAGTGTAGTTAGGCAGCATAGGATGGTGGTGGTTTGTAGGATGACATGGTGATCAAGAAGAGGAGGATGAGTGTGAAGGCAGCACCAAGGATCAAATGGTGGACATTGAAAAAGGGTAATTGTGAGGTGATGTTCAGGGAAGAGTTAAGACAGGCACTGGGTGGCAGTGAAGAGTTACTGAATAGCTGGGTAACTACAGCAGAGCTAGTAAGAGAGATGGCTAGAAAGGTGGTTGGCGTGACATCTGGAAAGAGGAAGGAGGACAAGAAGACCTGGTGGTGGAATGAAATATAGGAGAGTATACAGAGAAAGAGGTTGGCGAAGAAGAAGTGGGATTGTCAAAGAGATGAAGAAAGTAGACAAGAGTATAAGGAGATGAGGTGCATGGCAAAGAGAGAGGTGGTGAAGGCTAAGGATAAGGTGTATGAAAAGTTGTATGAAAGGTTGGACACTAAGGAGGGAGAAAAGGACATGTACTGATTGGCTAGACAGAGGGACCGAGCTAGTAAAGATGTGCAACAGGTAAGGGTGATAAAGGATAATGAGGGAAACGTACTCACAAGTGAGGAGAGTGTGTTGAGCAGATGGAAAGAGTACTTTGAGGTATTGATGAATGAAGAGAATGAGAGGGAGAGAAGGTTGGATGATGTGCGGATAGTGAATCATAAAGTGTAGTGGATTAGCAAGGAGGAAGTAAGGATAGCTATGAAGAGAATGAAGAATGGAAAGGCTGTTGGTCCAGAGGACATACCTGTGCAAGAATGGAGGTGTTTAGGTGAAATGGCAGTGGAGTTTTTAGCTAGATTGTTTAATGAAATCTTGGAAAGTGAGAGGATGCCTGAGGAATGGAGAAAAAGTGTTTTGGTACCGATTTTTAAGAATAAGGGTGATGTGCAGAGCTGTAGTAACTACAGAGGGATTAAACTGATTAGTCACAGTATGAAGTTATGGGAAAGAGTAGTGAAAGCTAGGTTAAGAAGGGAGGTGATGATTAGTGATCAGCAGTATGGTTTCATGCCAGGAAAGAGCACTACAGATGTGATGTTTGCTCTGAGAGTGTTGATGGAGAAGTACAGAGAAGGTCAGAAGGAGTTGCATTGCGTCTTTGTGGATTTAGAGAAAGCATATGACAGGGTGCCTAGAGAGGAGTTGTGGTATTGTATGAGGAAATCAGGAGTGTCAGAGAAGTATGACAGCGGTGAGGTCTGCGGTGGGAGTGATGGATGCATTTAAGGTGGAGGTGGGATTACATGAAGGATCAGCTCTGAGCCCTTTCTTATTTGCAATGGTGTTGGACAGGTTGACAGATGAGATCAGACAGGAGTCCCCATGGACTATGATGTTTGCAGATGACATTGTGATCTGTAATGAGAGTAGGGAACAGGTGGAGGAGACCCTGGAGAGGTGGAGATATGCTCTAGAGAGAAGAGGAATGAAGGTCAGCAGGACTAAGACAGAATATATGTGTGTGAATGAGAGGGAGGATAGAGGAATGGTGAGGATGCAGGGAGTAGAGGCGGCAAAGGTGGATGAGTTTAAGTACTTGGGATCAACAGTTCAGAGTAATGGTGAGTGTGGAAGAGAGGTGAAGAAGAGACTACAGGCAGGATGAAGTGGGTGGAGAAAAGTGTCAGGAGTGATTTGTGACAGATAAGTACCAGTAAGAGTGAAAGGGAAGGTCTACAAGAGGGTATTGAGACCAGTTATGTTATACGGTTTGGAGACAGTGGCATTGACAAAAAGGCAGGAGTCAGAGCTTGACATGGCAGAGTTGAAGATGTTAAGATTTGCACTGGATGTGCTGAGGGTGGACAGGATTAGGAATAAGTATATTAGAGGGTCAGCCCAGGTTGGAAGGTTTGGAGACAAAGCCAGAGAGGCAAGATTACGTTGGTTTGGACATGTGCTGAGAAGGGATGCTGAGTATATTGGAAAAAGATGCTAAGGATGAAGCTGCCAGGTAACAGGAAAAGAGGAAGGCCTAAGATAAGGTTTATGGATGTGGTGAGAAAGGACATGCAGGTGGTTGGTGTGACAGAGCAAGATGCAGAGGACAGGAAGACATGGAAACAGTTGATCTGCTGTGGTGACCCCTGATGGGAGCAGCCAAAAGAAGAAGAAGAAGAAGAAGAAGTGTTTTCTGCTCTGCTTACAGGGCTTAGTTAACTGTGTTTGCTGAAAGTTGCTTCATCTGTATAAACTACTGCATTTACTCCTAGTGCTACATTACAGGTTTTTTAAGAATGTTTTCTGCTCTGCTCACAGGGCTTAGTTAACTGTGTTTGCTAATATTTACTTTATCTCTCCAAACTACTGCATTTACTTTTAGTGCTACATTAGTTGTTTACAAAGTAGTATCTGCTCTGCTTTCAGGGCTTAGTCAGCTGGGAATACTGTTATTACTACATTGATTATTTCTTGTCTGTATTATACATCACTTATCCTTCTGATTCTCTAGGGTTTTCCTAGGTCATACGTCTTTTCTTACTTTCTTGGTATAACCTTTTGTATGTGTTTCCCCTTATCTCTTGCAGCTTCTCCCGATCGGTTAAACACTCTGTGGTCATCCCCTGCCTGACAGCAAAATACATTGTGAAAGCGTTATAAATCTGTTTAAGTTACCTGCCTGAAGCAGCCCCAAAAACAAACTAAAACCCACAGCTTTCTAGCTCAACTGTAGGTGTTCCTTCTACTGTAATTTATCCACACTTTGAATGTGTTTTTAAGACTATCTGCTTTTTAAAAAGTTACCTGCTCCTTATCATTTAAAGTATTACTAAACGGCAGGTGAGCACACACTCAGGTTAGTTTTTCTGGGTGTAGTAACTTACTTTGGCCACCAGGCGGCAGGACAACACCAGCAGTCTACCATATTCCTTGTTGTTTTTAACTAACAAGAGTACCAATAGAGTTTAGTTTAATGTTATTTTAACTCTCAATAGTTCCAGTATATGTTGGTTTAATGTTGTCAGCCACATTCTAGTGTGCTATTTAACCCCTAGTTCATCTTCTGTACCCTTTGTCTCCTGTTTCTAAATTTATATCTGCAACATTTCCGTCTCTGGCTTGTTCTCTTCTTACCTCTTCAGCTCTGATTTTCACTGTTGCTTCCTTTCTGATTGTTATTTTCATTGCTGTTTCACACTGCTGACCTGGCCCTGCCTGCCCCATTCGCCCTTGCTCCGCTCAGACTCACTCCACTCCTCTAACCTATCCCATTCCCACCCACCCCATTCCAATTTCCTTTATACCATCCACTCTCTCCCCTTCCATCCCCAACATCCACTGACAAACTACTTCCCGTCAGACTCCAAATACATCACTTCCTTCCCCTACTATTACACCCTGTCTATAACCCTCTATAACTTCCTTCCCCAACATCCACTGACAAACTACTTCCTGTCAGACTCCAAATACATCACTTCCTTCCCCTACTATTACACACTGTCTATAACCCCTACACCCTCCATCAAAAAGGAAACACCTTATCATTATCACCTCACTCCTACTTCTTTTTTCTGCTCTAACCTTTTATCACGCAAACCTTCCTTATTTTCTTTTATGCTCACCTATCTCTTATACCTTTGAGACTCATTCTACACCTTCCTACTTTCATATCTCCCCAGCCCTTTTCAACCTCTTCACCTCTTCTCTTAACAAACTGTCTATATTGCAAATCCACCCTCCTACCTACAAATCTAAACCCAAGTTACACAAACTACATCTATGTACTACTGTAATCCCTCTTCCCACTAATAACTTACTCATATCTGGGGATGTCCACCCCAACCCTGGCCCCTCCCCCTCTCCCCTCAATCAAGCACCCCCTTATCTTCTACCTCTCTTCCTTCCCCAAACACCTCTCACCATATCCAGCCTCTTACACTAAACTCATCCATATCCAAGCACCTGGCAATATACTCTCTAAATATTCAAAGCCTAACCAACAAAATCACCAATTTCCATGCCTGGATAACACATACAAGCCCACACATCCTTTCCTTATCTGAAACCTGGCTTAAGCCACATATCACTAACAATGAAATTCTCCCACCAGGCTATAATATCTATCGCTCTGACAGATTCCTAAAAAAAAAGGGGGTGGTGTAGCCATCCTCCACTTCAATAACCTCAGTCTCTCACCTTTCCCCTCACCCATCGCTGACTTTCACCCAGCTGAAGTCATCATTCTTAGTTGTCATCTTAACCGTCACAAAAAATTAGCTGTTGCCACCATCTATATCCCTCATGGAAAAAATTAATCTACTTTAGAGAATATCTTATCCTGGTTTTCCCACAGTATTCCCTATGAAACCCTCATCTTAGGTGATCTTAACCTAGATTAGTCTAAACGTAAAACTGACTCTCTACAACTCAGCATCAACCTGCATGGTTTCCATCAACTGATATATGCACCCACCTGCCCCATAAAAACTCATCTTCTGGCTCCATAATTGACTGGATACTCACCAACTCCCCTCACCACTACCACAACCACACTACCCTACCTTCAAATCCCACCTTTATAGAGATTGCCGAAAACTCTCTAATTTTAATGTAGTCCAGTTCAACTCTATTCTATTCACCATTGACTGATCCATCCTTAAACAAATCCTTCTCAGTGACACAGTTACTAAATTCAATATCATCTTTCTGAATACCCTGAACTCCCTTGTTTCCTCTAGGAAGGTTAGAATCAAACCCAGTTATGCTCCCTGGCTCTCAAAAGAAACTAAATCCCTTCTGCTAAACAGAGATAGAGCTTGGAAAGCCTGAATCAAAACAAAAGGAATTACCTCTGCTACACAGCTATAGACTCCTCAGAAATCTTACAAAAAAAAAAAAAAACAAATGAATAACGACAAAACGTTATTTTATAACTCTGCCCAATCCAATAACAAATCCAACCCTCATAAGTTCTGGTATACTATTAACAAAATTCTCTCTCCAGGCTGCCCCTCAGCTCCTTGCCCCTACCCAAATACATCTCCTCTGGAAACTGCTAGTCTTCTCAATAAACACTTTATTGAAACCATTCAAGCCCTCATACCTTCCATCTGTAACACAACTTCTCTGACCACCCCCCTCAATCCTTCTAACAAACAACTATTCTCTTTACATCCGGCTCCTACTTCCTACATCAGATCTCTTCTTCACAAACTCAAACCCTGCTCTCCCTCCACTGGCGATCTACCTTCTACCTTCCTCAAACTTGCTGCTGACTCCCTTGTCAGTCCAGTATCTATACTAATCAATAGATCTATTCAGGAATCCACCATTCCTACCCTATAGAAATCATTTTTCACTATTCCCCTGCATAAAAGTGGAAACCATACAGACCCATCTAACTACAGACCTATAGCTATTCTAGCTCCCCTCTCTAAGATTCTTGAAAAGTGTATCCACTCACAACTACTCATCTACCTCCTCCAGCATAACCTCCTTACTCCCACTGTGCATGGTTTCCGTCCCATCCACAGCACAACTACTGCCCACTTATCCTTTACACATATCATTGCTGAGGTCCTAAACAATAACAAACTCATATCATGTCTCCTTCTTGACCTTTACAAAGCTTTTGATGCAGTCTCCAATCCCCAACTTCTATCTAAACTTTCAGACCTCAATCTATCTTCTTCCTCCCTTGCCTGGTTCTGCAGATACTTATCCCGCAGGCAGCAATCTGTTAAATTGCTCTCTTTCACATCTCCATTCATACCTGTCCCAACCAGGGTACCCCAAGATTCAGTCCTGGGTCCCCTCCTATTTAATGTCTTTACCAATAATCTCTATACTTCTTGCAAACAATCCTCCCTCATCCAATATGCAGACCACTTGACTCTCATCTCCATCTCAGACAATATCTCCAACCTCTACACTCTTACTCAACAGGCCTTCCTATCCAATGAACAGTTGTTGTCCAGGAATCTACTCATTCTCAACCCTAAAAAGACCAAACTCTTATTATTTTCCCCCAGTATCTCTCTCACCTCAAATTCACCTTTACTATTACTTCCTCTAATAACACTATTCTCCAACCTGAAGCTCACAGTAAACTCCTTGGGGTCATCATAGATGATGAACACAAATTCAATTTGCACATCCTCCAAACCATAAAAAGGACTCACCAGAAACTTGGTTTACTGTATCGAAACAAAAAATTTCTAACTACAAATGCCAGACTTTCCCTTGCACAAGCTCGTCTCCTGCCTCCCTTCTATATGCTGCCCCAGTACTCACCAACATCCAAACTACTACTTTAAACAAACTCCAACAAACTTACCACAAGATAGCTAGATTTATCACAAACTCTCCATACAATACACATCAGTGCCTTGCCCTTAATACTCTTCACTGGTTAGAATTCCCCCATCTTCTACTGCTGTCACAACTTCAAATGTTACACTTCATTCTTTACAAACCTTCACTCTGCCCTGCTTTTTCTTCCTTCATCTCTTTCTACACTCCTCCGCGGACTCTCCGTACCTCTAATCAGCAACTACTACAAATCTACCAACCCAAAAAATAGCTGGCAAACTCCTATATAAACACTCTGTCACCCATACCTGGAACAAACTCCCAAGAGACATTTGTTCCATCATTCACCCATCCCACTTTAAAGAAAATCTCAAACTTCATCTACTCAACTCCAAAATATGTCCTTGTCAAGCCCCTACTTAAGCTCCCCATAACCCTACTATATACCTTTTCAATCCCTCCACATACAGCTAATACTCCACTATTGTGGATACCCATTAAACTCTACAATCAATACTGTTGGACTTAACTCTTTTTGTAAATATGTAAATATATTTTTAGTCTGTAAAAATACTGATATGTATATATCATGTGTTTGGATTTCTGCTTTGTCTCTCTAACGTTCTTGTATAACTGATTTTGACCATATTTTTGACTCAAATGTTTGATTCTCTGTAAACTGTTTGTGTTTTTTGTTGGAGCTTTTCTCCTCGGATGTCCACTGAAAATGGGCCACAAGCCCAGCTGGACCAACCTGGTTAACAAATGTTAATAAAATAAAATAAAAATAAATAAAATGTCACAGCAGATATGATAAAGATGTTGGGTAAGATTGGTGAGAAATGGTTCCTGAGGGTACTCAAAGCATTATGGAGAGAAAGGTGTATCCTAGATAACTGGAGAATAGTCATACTAGTGCCATTGTTCAAGAACAAAGGGGGCATTAATAACTGTGGGCAGTATAGAGGTATCAATCTCCTATCACACTGCATGAAAGTTCTGGAGAGGGTGATTTATAAATGAATATGCAGAATAGTAGAAAGTAAGAAGGGAAAAGAGCAGTTTGGATCCAGGCCAGGATGCAACACAATCATCATCATCATCAACCACCTTTTCCTATTTTCTACATGGGGTTGGGGTGTCATGTTAACCGTTACTCTCTCTTGATTCAATGCCACACTCCTGCCTTCTTTGGCACACATGCCTGACTGTAGCAGATCTTGCCTTCCACAGTCCATCCACTTCTTTGCTGGACACCCTCGTTTCCCCATACCTTCTTCCTGTCTGTCCCAAATCTTCTTCACCAGATTGTCATCTGCTTTTCTGCACATTTGCCCAAACTACAGCAATCTGTTCTCTTTGATCTTTTCTGCAATTGGAAATACTTTGGCTTCTGCTCTTATATCCTCATTTTATTTGTCTGTCCCACAGTGTGCATCCTACTACTTTTCTCAGGCACTTCATTTCCATCACCTCTAGGTTTCTCATCTGCTTTGTCTTTACTTTCCAGGTTTCTGTACCATGCAGTAGTACTGGTTGCACCACTGTTTTGTACACCTTACCTTTCAGCTTCTTTGGCATTCTTCTGTCATATATTACACCTGAAGCTCTATGCCAGTTGGCTGCAGCCCCTCTGATTCTAGCTTTGACCTTTTCATTCAGACTTCTCCTCCCCTCAACCACCCCTCCCAGATACTTGAAGCTAGTAACCTGTTCCACTAGCTTCCCTTCTATCTCAGTTCTCATCTTCTGATTTCCCCAATTTTCTGCCATTTCCACTGTCTTATCTGTGCTTAGTTTCAACCCATGTGCTTTCAGTTTTGCATTCTATACCCCTATCCTTCACTGAAGTTCTTGCTCAGAGACTACCTGCAATGCCACATCATCTGCATACAGCAACTTTGTTGATCTGTGCCCTTCAACCTGTTTGCAAATGTAGTCTATCACCAGTATGAACACCACTGGGTGCAGAGCTGAACCCTGATGCACACCTACTCCCACTGGGAACCCCTCTGTGAGACCAAACACTGTTCGTACTTGAGTCATTGGGTCCTTGTACATAGCCTGTACTAATTCTACCAATGTTTCTGGGACTTCTAATCACCACAGGACTGCCCAAATCAGCTTTCTTGGGACTTTTTCATATGCTTTCTCCAAGACTAGGAATGCCCAGTTGGACTCTTTCCTCATCTCAACAAAAAAACATTGCAACCCATAAACACTGCTAGCTCCCCCCAGCACAAAAATATACATATTGCAACTTTATGAGTATCCACAGAGGAGAAGAGACAATCTAGCTTTCATACAATACAACATGTTATGTTGAAACTCACCACAATATTAAATTTCCACACTAAAGCCACTCATCCACCAGTGTGACAACCATCTATAACTATGCCCATACACAAGGCAGAAAGAGAGATAGAGATAGGGAGAGAGAGAGTACTCAACCTGGCTTGGGAAGTTATCACCCATTGACTTTGTAGTTCTAACAGGAGATACCTGGAGGGATGTGAATAGAAGGAATGGTTCACCTGATATGAACTCAACTGGTAAATTGTGACTTCTGTGTATGCATGGATTATCCTAAATGAACACCATGTCTAAATGCAAGGTTGCTCATAAGTGACCTTGGTATCAAACCACCTTGTGGTAATGCTCACTTACTGACATTGTACGTGTGTCATCAGACTTCATGTCATATGCTGTGCATTTCTTGTTCTAGAGAGGTACTGGTTGTGCTGTCAGATGATTATCGAGGTAGCTGGATAGATCTCAGAATCCAAAATGTTCAGTGAAGATATCACAATAATGGCTTACAGATGCTTCTGTGTGGGATGATTTCAACTTCCACCATCATAAGATCCTGCCCACATACAGGGTGAAACTGGAGATGTGGGGTCTGAATGGACCCTACTCAAGGCTTGAGCACCTGGAGTGGCAGCGATGAATTGTGGCCAAAAGGTGGCTGGTGCTTGCCATGCAGTAACCCTAGACCTAACCCATTAGTGGACATCAGTGGTGAGGGATATCATTAAGGTATTCCATGCAATGCTAGCAGGTGTGTATCCTAATTTGACTAATAAAAAAAAACAAGTAATCTCCGTGGTATCCCCGAAGTCTCAAAACAACCCACTAAACAAGTATAGTGGGTCCAAAAACAAAACAATGTAAGAAACTTCTCTGTGTGGAAGATTTTCAGTCCATATATCTCTAGTTAATCACTGTATATTAATCAGATCAGACAATAGTAGTAGAAGTAGCGAACTTAAGCTCATCTTAAGTAAAAAAAAAAAAAAATATATATATATATATATATATATATATATATATATATAGAATTGTACATAATTACTAAGTATTTGAAAGTAATCCAAGCAAGGCAGGCAGTCTGTTTCCATTTGAAAATCCTTTATTAAATACACAGACAAGCAATCCAAGTAAAACAAAAAGTAATAGTTTCCTCACAAGCTTTCCAAATATATATATACTTTTTATCAGGCAAGGGAGTGTTTTATTGTGCTGTAAAATAAAGTGTTATTGGTACACATGTTAAATTCACATCTCTTCCCCCATCAGTGTGACATTCGAGCTGGCCTGCCCTACGTAGTAGCTGTCATAATAATATAACCCTTATATACTTTAAATAAAATTTATAATGGGTCTATATTACACAATCGAAGACACTGTTCTTCGAACGTGTAATAGTTGAACCTAAAACATCAAAAACACATAACCGTGAATGGCCACGTCCACAAATTTTTTCCTAATTTTGCGAGGCTGTAAACAAATGAAACACACTTCCCAATTCTAATCGAGTGGGGGGGCGGGGTTCATCCCCACATCCCCATAACTAAATATACCAACTCCAAGATTGCTCAACGTTGAGGGACAGTGTAAACCGCGAGAATGGCCAAATGAAATTTTTCCCTAGGAAAAAAAATTGCGTACTTGCCCATTCGCAGTTATGTGTTTTCAATGTTTTCGGTTTTACTATTGCACATTCGAAGAACAGTGCCTTTGATCGTGTAATAGGGAACCTTTATAATGATGTGGTACCTCTTATTTAATTAGATTATTAGGTCTGTGATTTTATCCAAGACAATATACTACATGGCTCGAAATATATCAACCTTAGTCCATTTGGCAATCAAAGAATATATATAAATATATACATATACACTTTGGATGTAAAACATCAATTGTAAAATTCATATTCTAGTTTCATAACCTGTTGTTAACAAAGATCACTTTCATCCTTCTAGACTTCTTCAGGTCTGTGTACAAGAACCCTAAAAACTATCTATAAAAATATTATTGTATAATTAGTTAGTATTGTTATTACACATCATTTTGAATAAAGTGGAAAAAAAAGAACCAGAAAAAGAAAAAAGAATACGAAAAAATGTATGATAATGGAAATAAAATATACACTTAAATTACAACTTATTTAAAATGGCATTCAAAACCAGCTGGTAGAATAAAATAAAATAAAATAAAATTAGTCATGTAAACAATGTGGCAATTTTTTAAAGTTCCAGTACACTTTTAATTAAACAGTAGTAGTTTAGTCCAGGCTTCCTAAAAGAGTTCAGGTTTAATTGCCACATGAGTTCATGTTTCTCCAGGATATTCGGGATGTCTCCTTCAAGATCACCCATGTCTATGCAATCCAGGATCTGGAACTTAAAACCTGTGTGTCTTTTATGAAAAGAAAGGTGTTTGGCTAGTGCATTATTTTTACATCCAAAGCGCATTTCTGACAGATGACATGAAATTGTATGCTTGAGTTTATTTACAGTCTTACCCACATAGAATGCATCACATTCATTGCACTGTGCCCTGTAAATTACTTTTGTAGTGTTACAGTCACCCCCTGTACTTGTCTTAATGATTTTCTTTAAATAAGGGTAATAAAAACTATCACCTTGCTGTATAAATATACAAAATGTACAATTAGTTTCACAAGTAATAACATTGAAAATAAAACTATTGATGAAACTATAAAAAGGTCTAGCAGCTATTGTCCACCAGTACATCAAACATTAGCTACTTTCGAAGTGAAATGTGAGCTGGATATCAGAAAACTCCTTAAAAAAACCTCCTAAGAAAAAACTTTATAACTTAACACAGGGAGAAAGAAAAGTATTGATTGAGCTAGGCAATGATAAATCCAAGCATGTAATGAAGACAGACAAGGGAGGAGGTATACTTGTGACTGATACCACTAGCTACAACCAAAAGATAGAGAACATACTGAAGGACAACAGATTTTATGAGTTATTTAATATGGATGATATAAAAAGAGCATATGATTTATGGAACACTAGTTTCACCATATTATGGGAAGAAACACTTATTACTGAAAATCTTTATAATTATTTATGGAGCCCATGCCCACATTTACCTTACTTTTTTTGAATACCAAAGCCACACAAGAACAGAGAAGACCCACCTTATAGACCGGTGGTAGCAAGTGGAGGTCATACCTCCCAACCATACCAAATTACACATTTTTTGCTGAGTTTGGGGGTCCAAATGAAGGGGTGCCACAATTCCCAAGTGGAACCCCTTCATTTCCAATTTTTTTGCTGTATAATTTAAACTTTTTCAAAAATCTCACTGTCGGAGCTGATGTCATCATGTACGCGATGACGTCAGCTCTGTCAGGGTAACCAGCCAGTCGGAATTGAGCTCAAGGAGCTCACGTCATCATTTCCGGCTGCAAATGCAAGTGGGAATGGCAGCAGCAAGCAGAATGGTGTAACGGCAATGGGAGGTTTGCTAGTGGAATGGAGAAGATTAAGCAGCTCGTTTTTGTTCGTGGAAGCTCGTTTTGCGGTGGGATGGAGATTCAGGGGAATACAATACAAGTAAGGAAGTGTGTGTGTCTTGGAAGTGATTGGTAGTATAAGAGTTACAATGAGTGCAATAAAATGGTTCACTGACTGCCATTCTCATTACACACAGTTTGGCCATCAGAACTGAGCCATATCTCCTATTCATCTAGGAAAGGGCCGGGCACCTCAGAGGGGTAATCTTTATAAATAACATGAATAATCACTGTGGAAAGTGTAAGCTCTTTTAGTTTTAGTATGCAGGTGGTGACCCAATCACCTTGTCAGATTACTCAGTTAAACCCACTGGTACCAAACTTCAAGCCTGCTTTCATTCCTTGCAGAACTGACTTCATTGTATGAGCCATCACCTCAATGCTTCACTGACAAAGTCGGTGCTATTCTCTCCCACGTCAAGAAAACTTGCTCTGTCCATGACTCCAAACCTTGTTCATTTTAACTTGGCTGAGGACCCTATGAACTCTAAAATGGGTATCTCTGTACTAGATTCTGCAAACACTGAAGAAATTGTGTCTGCTATACTCCTTGGATGTTTAACTGACAACCATTTACTTAGTGTGAGAACTAAATTTGCATTCCCCCATTATTGACTTTGTTGTTTGTCCATGTTTTTTGTGCTAAGAGGTTGAGAGCTAGTGTGCTGTATTATACAAGGAATATAACTTAAATTCAGGAAGGTGTATCAAAGAAAAAAACACATGTATGTTTCTTGTTTTGTGTGCAAGGGGCCAATGATTTGAAAACAGCCCAAAGGTAATCTTTATCCACCATTGGCCAGATGCATTTTCTTTGGATGTGGTGTGGGTTTCAATGCTGTTTCAATGAACGTGAGTTTCAAGGGCAGAGAAGTTTTAATGCCAAGTTTATTTTCATTGTGAGACAGTATTGCTTTGTTTATCAGATATCTGTTATTGTTTGTGCATGGATGTGCTGCAAAATGTAAAAATAAAATCCAAATAATTATTGTAGAAGTAAAGCAGTATGCACACATTAGTGTTTATGGTAAATGGAATGAAATAGCCAGGTAATGGGAATTGGAATGGCTGTAGGGGGGCTCTGGTGCCATATTCTGGTTGTCTGTCCTTCAGTTTGTGTTTGAAAGTTGGTATCCCACAATTCCATTGGAGTAGGTGGGGTTACGTAATCATGTATGCAAATTAGATGTTAATCAGTGTACCAATTTGTACCTAGCTTTTAGGGGCCTTGTCCAGATTTTTGATGTTTCCAGGTTGAGAGGTATGATGGAGGTTCCCTTACTGAAGCCACAGCCATTTACCTTGATTACTTGCTGAAACCTTTAGCAGAAAAGAATAAGTCATAAATAAGAGATTCAATGGATTTTTTGAGGAAAATAAAAACATTACAGTGGAAGCTGACAGTATTTTATTAACTATTGATGTGGAATCCTTGTACACAGTGCTCCCTCACAATTACTGTATAACAGCAGCTATGGAGTCTTTTGAGAAACATAATCAAGTTACACAGGCACAACTGCAAAAGTTAAGCAAGCTCATTAATCTTGTACTGGACTTCAATTTCTTTCCTTTCAATGGCAAACACTACAAACAAAAACTGGTATAGCAATGGGGGCTGCCATGGCTCCCAGCATAGCTAACATAGCCCTGGGCAAGTGGGAGGAGGGCTTTGTGTTAAACAACACAGACTACATGCAGCATATCACATGCTATTTATGTTTTATTGATGACATCCTTATTGTATGGGAAGGTAACACCTTGCAGCTTGGAGATTTTATCACTTACCTCAATCAAACAACCCCATTCCTGAAGTTTACCTCTATACTTCAACAACTTTCTTAGATATGCAGATTTCCAAGGACACCAACAATAACAGAATCACTACTGATCTATTCAGAAAACCAACAAGGGTTAACTTATTACTCCACAGTAAAAGTCTACATCCTACAAAAAAACAAGTATAATGTAGTGAAGTCCCAGGGCTATAGATTAGCTAGAATTACCACAGAGATGGAGCCATTTTTGAGAAACCTGAACAACTTAGAGAATTATTTTTTAGTGAGAGGCTATGAAAGTCAGATGTAAAAAACATCCTGGAACCCATTATAGAACTGAAAAGGACTGAAGCACCTTCACTCAACCTCCCCAGTAGGAGAATGTTAAGAAATTCCACAGAGAATAACACATGCAAAAATAGCTGCATCCTGACATACACTTGGGATTATCACAGTATCAAAAATGTTATTATAGAAAACTGGGATATTGTCACAGGAAACCCTTTTCTGATTAACATCTTAGGTGAAGCCCCATCCTTTGTCTATCTGAAGGCCAGGAACATTAGAAGTTTTGTTGAATTTAAACCTAGACCATATGAGTGAAACACTAAATTATGTGAAACTTATTGTACATTTTGTATATTTATACAGTAAGGTGATAGTTTTTATTGCCCTTATTTAAAGAAAATCATTAAGACAAGTGCAGGAGGTGACTATAACACTACAAAAGTAATTTACAGGGCACAGTGCAATGAATGTAATGCATTCTATGTGGGCAAGACTATAAATAAACCCAAGCATAGGATTACATGTCATCTGTCAGAAATCCGCTCTGGATTTAAAAATAATGCACTAGCCAAACACCTTTCTCTTCATAAAAGACACACAGGTTTTAAGTTCCAGATCCTGGATCACATAGACATGGGTGATCTTGAAGGAGACATCCCGAATATTCTGGAGAAACATAAACTCATGTGGCAATTAAACCTGAACTCTTTTAGGAAGCCTGGACTAAACTACTGCTGTTCAATTAAAAGTGTACTGGAACTTAAAAAATTGCCACATTGTTTACATGACTAATTTAATTTTATTTTATTTTATTCTACCAGTTGGTTTTAAATACCATTTTAAATCAGTTGTAATTTAAGTGTATATTTTGTTTCCATCATCATGCATTTTTTCTTATTCTTTTTTCTTTTTCTGGTTCTCTTTTTTCCACTTTATTTAAAATGATGAGTCATAACAATACTAACTAATTATACAATAATATTTTTATAGATAGTTTTTAGGGTTCTTGTACACAAACCTAAAGAAGTCTAGAAGGATGAAAGCGATCTTTGTTAACAATAGTTTATGAAAATAGAATATGATTTTTACAATTGATTTTGTATATGCAAAGTGTATATGTATATATTTATATATATTTTTTGATTGCCAAATGGACTAAGGTTGATATATTTCCAGCCATGTAGTATATTGTCTTGGATAAAATCACAGACTTAATAATCTACTTAATAATCTGGATAAATAAGAGGTACCACATCATTATAAATTTTATTTAAAGTACATAAGGGTTATATTATTATGGCAGCTACTAAGTAGGGCAGGACCAGCTTGAATGTCATACTGATGGGGGAAGGGATGTGGATTTAACATGTGTACCAATAACACTTTGTTTTACAGCACAATAAACCACTCCCTTGCCTGATAAAAATATATATATATATATATATATATATATATATATATATATATATACATATATTTAGAAAGCTTGTGAGGAAACTATTACTCTATTTTTGTTTTACTTGGATCGCTTGCCAATGTACTTAATAAAGGATTTTCGACTGGAAACAGACTGCCTGCCTTGCTTGGATTACTTTCAAATGCTTAGTAATTCTGTACAATTTTATTTATATATATATATATATATATATATATATATATATATATCTTATTGTTATTATTATTATTTTTTTACTTAAGACGAGTTTAAGTTCACTACTTTTACTACTATTGTCTGATCTGATTAATATACAGTAATTAATTAGAAATGTATGGACTGAAAATCTTCCACACAGAGAACTTTCTTTTTTTTTCTAATTTGACTAATAGGTACTAACTGGCTAGGAAGGTAGCAGCTTTGACAGGAGTTTCTCAATACCATTGGGAATGGTATTTGAATGGCTACAAGAGATTCTGCTAAACCATCTGGTCATGCAGCAGCAAGGGTGTGGACAAGAAATTACTAAGGTTATTCTTAGCAAGGGTATAGACACTGACCTTAACATTGCTATGGGATAGAAGGAGCACTCTGCTTAACTCATGAACACAGACCAGATGCCCACCTTTGCAGTGACAGCAACACAAACAGATGCAACTAATGAAATGGTAACCATTGTTGCAGTGCTATGGTTAACATGTCTTTCCAATGCTATCTGAAACACTAAAAAAAAACCCTTTGGATTTATGTTTTAAAAGGGGGACAGGATGATGTCTTCCAGGTGCAGAAAGAAGATATTTCAGCTTACCTAAGAAAACCTACCTAAGAATACCTACAACTGGATGTTGGAATGAAGATTTCATTTGATTGATGAGTGTCTGAGTTAGTAAGAGCAATTCATATTTCATCCTGATTAAGGAGCACTGTATCATATATTTGCCCCTGTCCACATACTGAAGGAGGTATATGGGTTCTGCTGTATGGTCTGCATGATTGTTTTAAATCTGGACAAATCCTATGACTGTGTCCATGATCAGCTAGTAGCATAGGCTTTGGTGTGAACAGAGGGGAGGGGAGGATGGGAGTGATTGGATGAGTGTGAGCTTGCCCATCCTGGGGGGTGGGGCAGCTTGATTTATCTTATGGGCAACATTTACAGGAATGCAGGTATATTGTCCAAGTATGAAGTACCTAGTGTATAATTACTGTAAGCAGTACCTCTTGCTCAGGTGTGGACATAAGCATGCACCGCCTAGACATCTATATCAGATCTTACAGGCCGATGAGCGTGTGAGGAAAAGACAGACTACAGGATCTTCAGATTAAGCCCCATCTTAACACCTATTTTTTGCCTTCACTGGGGAATGAATTGACTGGAGGCTCTAGCCTAGTGGTGGAATGAATGGGGCAGTTAAGCACAGGAAGCAGAGTCATTGGACTAATGTCACAAACCAAATGATGGCCACTCTGTAATGTGTCCTGGAGGTGCTATAACAGTATCAGGGCAGAGGGCCGCTGCTGCTGCATGGCCTTATTTTCCACTGTTTTAAGAACAACAGCTGAGACTTTATTCCCAGCATGAACTCAGCTACATCCAAGGTAGGCACAGAGTTCTACAAAGGGTATGCCTTACCACATATCCTGTCTGTGATTTTCAGGCAGAGAATATTAAATGCAACCAACATTTGGAGAATCATTTAGAGATATGAGGGCTGCATCTTTATTGTTTTCATATGATAGCCACTTGGCCTTTGGTGACTGATCTTAATACACACTGGAGTGCTCTGCTGCTGAGTGTGAGGATGCTAGGATGAACATTTACACCTCCAAATCAGATATGCTGGTTCTGTCATGGAAATGTGCAGATTGCTTTCTGCCAGGTGTATCAAGTGAAGGAGTTTCTGTAACTGGGGTCTTGATTAAGAGAAAGAGTAGAGGGGGTTGACACTTTACAAAGGGATTGGTGCAGTGGCAGCAGTGCTACATGTGCTTTGGGGGATAAGTAATAATTGAATTGCAGGGCAAAGCTCTCAATTTAGAATCAAACCATGATATCATCATAATTTATGGTCTGAAGCTTCAGGCAGTGATTCAGGGGTTGACTGAAATAATCACATATACATGTGGTAGAAACAGATACATTTGTAGTATTGGTAGGTTCTTTCTTCCTGAGTCAATGAGAAGCTTGGTTGTTCAGGAGGATTTCAGAGTATAGCTGCTGCTTCTTTAGTTTGAGAGGAGTCAGATGATGCAGTGTGGTGATCTAGATTGCATGTCCTTTTGGCTCCTCCTACATGGGGTGTACCAAGTACAGCCCACTGAGAGAAGGTTTTGGAAAGATGCAGAACATGCCATACAGAATATACTTCTATGTTGCCAGGGAGAGTTTTGGATCCCACAAGATGATTTGGAATTGTTATGATGAAAAAGGTACAAGGAATTCTGTTCAGCTCTTCTTAGTTTGCAAACACCACGACCCTCACCTAGAACACACACACACACACACACACACACACACACACACACACACACACACACACACACACACACACACACACACACACACACACACACATGCACACACACAGCTATATGTTAAGGCAGATGGAAACATCATAAATAGTTTTACATTATGCAGTTTGACCTTAAAAATGTTTCTTTATTAAACGGTATGATGAAATATATTTAGGGAATAAAGTTATAATTAATGAAAGAAAAAGACCAGGCATTGTATGGAACTTTATCTTCAGAATTGAATTTACTTAAACATCAAAAATATATGTGTAAATAAAATACCATACATGTTGTAAAACTTAGTAAACTTTATATTTGTATTACTATATGTTATCTTTGAGTTACTTGTGTCTTGTGTATGACAGAAACAGGTTTTGAGTTATTATTTCTGTCCATCTTCAAAGCATCTAGTTGACATTTTCATATTAGTCTCCGCCTGTTGAATTATGAAATCATCAGCTAGTTGCCATTGTTATATTAGACACCACTGAACATCTGTGCACACAGCAATCTACTGCCCTATTCTGTTTTAATGCTATTCTCATTGGTTGGTCAAGAAAATAGCTATATTTTTTCTGCAATTTATCTTACCATTTGCATACAATAAAATAAACAGATAAGTGAAGATAAACGCAGATAAAGCATAGCACATTCCAAGGAATTCAGGAACAAATAGTGCCATGCATTAGGCAAAACTGCATAAAGAGTGGAGGTATGCAAAACAGGGCTGTGTCAGAGGCACAGGTAGAGCCATTGCAGAAACAGTTCATGCTAATGACCTTATAATGATATAAACATGAGCAATATTATGATAATGAGCCCTACTGAGAAGGCAAGTGATGGTAAACTATCCTGGGGATGCATTAATAATTGTGTACATTTCTTGCTAAACCTACAAGATTTGTGCATGTTACCACAATTAGCAGCAGTGCTCAATGAATATGCAAGCTGCTAAGGTAGCCTATACATTCAGCAGTACCTATTTGTGGCCACCAAAAGTATTAATAACTAGAATAAGGTGCATGGAGGCTTGTTCACACAATATAAGCAGAAGGTGCTGCCTGCAGGCAAACCTACTGAGCGAGCATGCATGGGCAGCATAATACAAGGCAAAGCCAACTTTAATGAAAGAGCTAAAGATACAGGGAAGGTAAACATGGAAACTCTACTTAGATAATAGGGATTACTGCACAAACAAGAAGCAGGGGAAGTTAATCTGGGAAATGTAGTAAAAATATAAATAAATGTGATTAGTGCACAAACCATTATTAACACAAATTATTTATATCAAAGTAATAAAGTAATCCAGTTCACTTTTAATGATCCACGTACATAAAGAATAATGGAAATGTTGGGAAAGGATGTGAGAGGGACACTGAGCCACAAAGCAACAAAGGGAAGTAAATGTGATAACTGGATATAAAATGCTGAGTTGACATAACAGTTATAAAGGACAGTAGATACATTAGTGGATATTTACATATACTCCAGGTATTGCATATCAAATGTGTAACTAACTGTATACAACACTCTTCATTTTACTGTGTATAAACATATATTAGATTAACCCTACAGGTGTTATCTAATGTACTTCAGAAAGGGACATTTCATTGTCATTGTAACCATAGCAAGGATATTGTATATTGAATGTATAAAGACAAACTCACAATTGTATGCCTACTGTCATTTCATTCTGCCTACTTTGTAATTTTTTTGCTGATAATTTTGGAGCTTTTCTCCCTAGGCCTCCACTGAAAATGGGTAGTCTGCCCAGTCAGATTTTCACTGTAAACAAATGTAAAATAAATACATATATAAATTGTACATGTAAAAATGTATCAGCCAAGCATGTGTTGTATAAAAATGTATCAGCCAAGCATGTATTGTATAATAACGTAAATGATAAACATTGGGGGGAATTTAATAAAGCCTACCTGGTCTTTTTTACTATGGAGGCATTGTGGCATGCTGCTTACATGAAAGTAAGCAGGTTTGCGATCCAGTAAGCAGTGCTGAGTGGCGCACACGAGCGCACCAACATGCGACATTCCGTGGCATGCAAATCACCTCATAAAGAGGTGAATCGCATGCAAATGATGCAAGTAGAGCAATCCAGAAAGGAGGTAGGCAGCCTTGAGGACCCCGGGTCGGTATCTGTAGTATATATGGAAAAATTCCATTTACAGGATTTCAGACAGACAACGGGGGCTGTAAAAAATGTAGGTAGATGGACAGTAATGGCATAGCACATACAGATATGGCCAAAGCTATCCACTATGTGTCCAAAAATGTAATGGAAATAAATTAAAATAATTTTTTTTTTTTTTTTTAATGATCTGGGTATGTTTGTGCAGCATGCCGCAGTATGCAAACATGCTATTATGAATAAAAGAAATAAAAAAGGAGTGGAAAAACCACAATTAATTGTATGTGACAGAAATGTATTACAGGACCCTGCGTGGAGTATCTACAATGGTAGAATGGTGCTGTTGCTAATGAGATAGGGCCTGGAACCATGTAGTTTGAAGGTTGTGGGCACAGATCCCTATGCAAATGAGGTGGGGTTACTGAATAGCACAAATGGGTATCCGTGTCCGCATATCTCTTCCGTGTACGCACAGAACCATGTTTGTGTTCACAGAAGAGGTAGCTGACATCAAGAGAGGGTGTGTCTGAGGACTTGTAAGCTCATTGGAGCTCAGCTGCACCTGTTTGCACGGGGAGCTGCTGTGCTCAGCAGGGGGTGTGTACACTGGCTGCTAAGCTTTATTTACCTTTGGGGCAGGTGTTTCCGCATGTTTGAGTGCAGCACACCACTGTGCTCAGTGTATCTAAAAGCCAATGATATATTAATTACTGATGACCCCTGTTTCACTTAAACTAGGGTTATTAAATATTTTTAATGATGTACTTAGCAGGTGGAATGCATCATAGGTAGCCAATCACACAGTCAGCACCTACAGTAGAGCACTATAAAGTATGCATATACCCTGCATTCTGATTTTTCACCGATACTCTGCACCATTAGAGTACAGATTTGGGGATTTTAAGTGAAAGAATGCTAGGGGCTGCTGCAGGTCTGCTACATCTGTATGTGCTAGATGCCGAAGTGAATGCTGCTGCTGGTGCTGCTGACAATAGGCCTAGGCAGAGAAGGAGAAGAGTGCTCAGGTCCAGGGCAACATTCCAGGAGTTATATGAGCTGGAGATTGTAGAGCACTACAGAGTGGACATACTACAAGAACTCACTGAGCTCTGCCGCCCTCAAATCAGACCCAGAGCTGACAGAGGGGAAATCCTGCCAGTGGAAAAAAAGGTATTTGTAGCCCTTAGGGAAATAGCCACAGGTACCTTCCAAAGACCAACTGGGGACATGATGAGGGTCTCACAGGCATCAGCATACAGGCTACTCAAACAGTTCCTGGATGCCATGCTACCACATGCCAGTGGGCACATTTATTTTCCCTTTGCCCCTGAGATGAAGGCCAGCAATATGCAATACTTCTACCATGTAGCACACTACTCTGAGATACTGGGTGCCATACATTGCACTCATGTACACAACAAGGCACCACCCAGTGAGGAGGGTAGAATTTATATCAACTGCAAGGGGTATCACTCCATCAACTGCCAGGTAGTGTGCAATGCAAAGGGCGTTATGAATGTGTGTGTGCTGGCAACCCTGGCAGTTATCACAACTCCCATATCTGGCATGCATCACAGCTGTACCAAATGTTTGCTAGGGTGGACATCTCACATGGCTATTTACTAGGAGATACTGGCTACACCCTGGAA
Organism: Protopterus annectens; assembly: GCF_019279795.1. Lineage (NCBI taxonomy): Eukaryota > Metazoa > Chordata > Ceratodontiformes > Protopteridae > Protopterus > Protopterus annectens. The sequence continues at coordinate 1,575,264,333 of NC_056728.1, read as the reverse complement.
CCGTGGATGATGACACCCATCAGAAATACACACCCACCCACCAAAGAACACCATGATGAGTCACACGCACAAACTAGGAACATCACAGAGCATGTGTTTGGGCTACTGAAGTCATGATTCTGGTGTCTTGATATATCTGTTGGAGCCTTGCAGTACTCTCCAGCCACATGTGCACATATGTTCACAGTATGTGCCATGCTACACAATATGATCATGCAGAAACAGCTGCAGCAGGATCAGAAAAGAGAAGGATACACAGCCCTCACCAGTGCCTATGTCACCACAGCCACACTCACAAGAAAACATCAGAGGAGGAGCCCCCTGATGATGTCCCTGTAGGCAGATGTAGGCATGCCCACGGCCAGTACACACTGGCATTGGCTAAGAGACAATGCATAGCAAATTCATTGACAAACTAGGGCCATAGGGACTGACACCTTATTCCTACTCACATACATATATTAAAATAGTTGATGCCAGGCAGCCCACACAATCTGTAATTATCCATTTCTTGGTTGTGTACTGCTTGCATCACACAGAGTCAGCCCTGAACTACAGGTTTCCCAACTGCTGCATTCACAAGGTAAGTCTCTAAGATACCCACCAATTGTAAGGAGTACTAAAATATAGCATATGTATGGATCTGCTGCTGTTATGCAAAGAAATATAGTGGGCTAATTATACAGATGTAACATCCACATGGGACTGCAGATACCCAGTCCAATAGTATGTGTTCCTTAATAGTCACTAAGCCTCATGGTGGGAATATTCACTATATCACTCAAGGGAGATGTTAAACAGTGGGCTCACATGATACTTGGACTACTGTATATCCCCTCAGATCATGTGCCATTGTTCCCCCAGCCCCAACACAGCAGTGTACCCATACAACTGCTTTAACACAAAATCAGCTATGGTATATCAGTGGACCAGGCAATCTCAGGGCTGTAATACACATATTGCTTACACCATTGTATGTCTCTCCTCATGCAGGATAACAATGTACATATTTATGCTGTTGATTGTGTGATGAATGACTCCTCTCTGTCCTGTGACTTAAGTGGCTCAGTGGACTAGGGAAGCTAACATGGGTGATGGTGTTGATGGTTCTAATCTGGAATTACTCGCATCTTTTGCATGTGAACTAGTACTATGTTGGTGTTTTCACAGACTGCCATAGCTCTTACTGCAAGAAATCTGGACAAAGCCAGTAAGATTGGGGGGTCAAAGGCCCAAACATAGGATCAGATTTCAAATATTGTCCCATAAAACTAGAAAGTCACTGGAAGTAAAGATGTTGCATCATTACATATGTTCTGAAGGGTATAACATCTGAAACACAAATGTTTGTCTGTAAGTAGTAAAATGTAGTGATGTCAATATTCGATACTTCACCAAAGGACCACAAAATGTATAAGGAACAGACCAAACATATGAGGCGAAACTCTGGACAATCTGTGGAAATCAGAACAGTTGATAGGTATGCAGACTGTTTGTTGGAGGTGTAACATTACCAACCACAGTCCACACAGCACACAGCTGGAGAATGGTGTGGATAGTTTCAGTGAAGTGCAGTACTGCAGAAACAGGGGTGGATGTTAATGTCTATAACAGACAAAATCCTAGACTGGAGTACAGGCAGGTGTGGACTGGAGTCACGTTATTAGTACTGACAGTCCCACTGGGCATGGCCATACACTTAGTAAAAATGAGCACAATCCTGTCATCAAAATAACCTGTTATGTATAAATGTCTATACAGACAGATATATGTATACATATCCATCTGTCACTATCTCTCTTTCACATGCATAGTATAGCTATCGCTATGTAGTGACAAAGAGATACACACTGATATATATATATATATATATATATATATATATATATATATATATATATACACACACTGAAAAAACTCTTTAAAATTCAACGAAGAACTGAAACTATATCCAAAAAACTTCGTAAAAATCAGAATTATCCAATAGCAATGTCGAAAAAACACACTGAGAGCCAGTAATTAGCGCTTTCATCCAATTTAATATGTTGGACTTCTTCAGAATAACGTTATTCTGAAGAAGTCCAACATATTAAATTGGATGAAAGCGCTAATTACTGGCTCTCAGTGTGTTTTTTCGACATTGCTATTGGATAATTCTGATTTTTGGATATATATATATATATATATAGTTATAGTTATATATATCTTAAAATGATACGTACACCCCTCCATATATCTACATAACACATATACATATCACACACACACACACACACACACACACACACACACACACACACACACACACACACACACACACACACACACACACACACACACACACACACACACACACACACACACAGCTACAGTTATATATACATCCCTGGTTATATACAGAAATTTGTGTGTGGATGTCTGTATTGTCCAACATACCCTAATAATGGTGAGTAAATCTCCACTATCACACAGTCATACTCTTGCTCGAATGATTCAAGCTAAGGGTGCAAAAGTACAAACTCCACTTACCCACAGACCCCTGTGCCTGCTGGATGTCACCACATAGACAGACACAGGTGAGCAGGTGCTGTAATATATAATGTTGTCAATGGATGTATGGACAGGGCAACATGTCCCTGCCAACAGGTATGCCTGTGTAACTACAAGTGGCCACATATGGCCATACTGCTAACTGTACACACACATAGCTAGAATAATTACAGTTATCCCACTGCTACACTACTAGATGCAGGTAACAGTATGAAGCAATATCACACTGCAGGCCACAGATGCTGGTCAACACAGGCCACATTTGTGTAATGCACAAGTACTGTGCCTGCAATCATACTTACAACAGACTTAACTTGTGGCACATGCGAGAAGTACTGTGATCTATATTGTATAAAGGCAGGGATTCTAATCTCACTCCAGCCCACTTGTGTGACTGTGTCAGACTCTGTGTGTGTGTGTGTGTGTGTGTGTGTGTGTGTGTGTGTGTGTGTGTGTGTGTGTGTGTGTGTCTGTATCTCCCTACAAATGAATGGACATGCGGCTATTCACCTGCAATAGTTACACACTTTTTGTCCCTGTAACTTGCTGCTAGCTTCTACACTGCCCTCATCTACAAGGCCTAATGATGTCAGCCACCTTAAGACTACCAGCTGTGAGTGTGATATCTGATGTAAGCTGTGGTGCATGCAATAAGTGCCATGATCTATAGTGTATAAAGTAGGGAGGAAGGGGTTCTACTCTCACTCTAGCCAACTTGGTGCATGTGTGTATATATCCATATGGCATAAGCTTGGTAGCCTAGACATGGGTAGGGTTTTGCAGTGTTTTATTTGTAGCAGGTTATATGACCCCCCCAAAGGACTGACAGCAACAATGCCTGCATATGTCATCAAGCATAGTATGTCCTAAAATGACAGTACTAGTAGACATGAGGTGTGTTGCATGCACCACGTACTGTGATCTGTAGTATGTACCATTACAAAGGTAAATGTGCACACCTCCATACAGCCAACCTGCACTACATGTATGCCTTGGCGTGTCCTGTACGCACTGATTGAAAGTGGTGCTAGCCTCAATGTAGCCATGTATTTGTGTGAGCCTGTTAGAGCATTTTACAACATGTTATGGAGGCATGGGATGTATGGATTGAGCACAGAGATGTGGATGCATTCACTGTTGTACAATGAATGCTGACAGGTTTGGGAAGTACATCCCAGAATGGCACTGGTATACTGAATGTGGCAGTCATCACAGCTATCATTGTGTGCAATGGCACCCTTGCCATGTCACTACACAGGCATATCATACAACTGTAGCAGACACAGGTTCCAAGGTACACCAATATGCATTTTAGATAACATGTCCTATGGTGTCCATGTCAGGACAGTACATGTGTAGTCTGTCTCTGAAATGCTTTGGAGGGGATGCGTATGGCTCCATACAGGAAGGTGTTAGTTCCCACTGTGTACCTCCCGTGTATCCATGACAGGAGTAACACATGTGTCACCTGTGCTACACACCAACAACATCAGTGTGGTATGCATAGTACATGCTGGTGAGACAGGTATGTAACATTGTACATCCTACATCCTACATGAAACAGGCCCCTCATGCATGTCACGCACACATCTGCTGTGACACACATCATGCGCAGGTTACACAGTGAGATGCAGAACATAACAATCATAACTGTTGCCAGGCAACTGTTGATACTGGAGACAGGATATATGTAGATGTGTCATCTCTATCAGAAGCCTGGTGGCACTTATGAAGGGTAGCAGGCCTTCTCACAGATTAGGGATGCATGAGTATGCTGAATGCCAACATTGTCCTTGTTAGCCTGTTACACACATATGAACTTATGGAGCCATGAAGTTATAGTGTTGTACCTTGCTGAAGACATATGTCCACTGTGCTGACATGCCATCCTGTACTGCTTTATTCCCACTGTGCATCTATAGGTTATCCCAACAGACTCTTATAACAGAAATATAAACAGGCCTGTGACACTCCTGCCATTGTGTAACTACGAAGCCAGTTCAACAACATACAACATAAAGACCACATAATGTACACAAATGTATGTGGCATACACATCAAATGCCAGCATACCACATCTCTCATTAACCACTACAAGTGGCATAGTGAACCAACACTGCATTACACAAGTACATGTAAAGTAATATAGTCACCCTGTGCATCAGACACATAGCTGCATTTCCCTGCATTGATGTCAAGGATGACAGGGATGTGGCACAGGTATCATAACTTGCACAGGGTGTTGTGTGGGGATACAGAATGCCTGGCCTGGCCCAAATGGTAGACAGCATGTGTGTGAGTCAGGGGCGAGCATGTAAGATGGACCATGGAGAAGTGCTGTGTGTGTCTGTACATAACCTGCATATGACAGTGGTGTGTGGTGTGTGAGTGTGTGCATGTACACAGTCAAGCTCAGTGCCAGCCCTATACCTGTGTATGTTGGACAGCTGAGGACCATAATTGGTAGAATTGACAGTTCACCATCTCCGGCCCCGAACATGGGAACTGGCTCTGCCAGGAGTTATAACCAGAGTTAAAAACACAAAATTCCAAAATAAGAGATACATCATCAGCGATAGACTGCTGGATTCCAAAGGTTTATTCCACTCCACAAACAAATGGTTAAGCGCTTTCATCCAACACTGTTAGGACTTCATCAGTTGAGTTGGGACCAAGCAGAACCACAAGCCCATGGCCTGCCACCTAATGGTGTGGACAACACACTACCCTCTGTAGCGCTGGATGTACTGCCAATATGGGACTGTGAGTGTGCACAGCCATGTGGACTCTCAACAGATGGTGTTGCTGCCCTATGTTCACAGGTCCAATGCTCAACTCCAACCACATGTTCCAGCACAGATAAAGTGCAGTCCAACACAGACACTGTCTCAGCCCACTGTCTGTCCACCGCCATCAGTCAACCATTCCAGGGTGTCCCCAATGTAGTGGAGGCTGTCATGAATGTCAGACTGTGTGACATCCATAACCCTAAGCATACACCTGGTGTTCAATTTATAATGTGCCCCTGTACCTCCATGGCAGCCCAAATCATGTATCAGGTGACCCCAGATTTGAACCTGCAACAAGTGGTGGACAGACAGCAGGCCTCCTACAAGCACCTGTGTCAATCCAGCTGTGTGGGACCTCACCAGCTCTCTGGCTATGGCCAGTGTCTACACACACTGGGGCCATAGTTGCCACACTTTCATGTTCAGTGCCTCCATGTTCTGACTGCCCAATATCTGTGGCCTCCTGGGATGAGGTATGTGTGGCCATACAGACTGTGTGCGGTAACAATGGGGGCAGAAGAGTGATATCTACCTCTGGGACAGATTCAGCCCCAGACACTCCCACCTGTGCCTCACTGTGGCCACCATCATCATCAGTGTCTGAGGAGACACTGACATCAGGTTGTGTAGGGGACAGATTGCAACCCCCACGGTCGCCTACAATAAGAATGAAATAAGCAGTACATTAATACCTCCACTATTGTGTGCAAAAAACATCCAATACTCCTAACAACGAAGAACCACAACTGCATTAGGTGTCAAACAACTGCCTTCTCCGCTTTTGTCCACAAAGCACTACCACAGAGGACAATTCAAATTCAACTCAGAAACTTTATAATCATCACTTGAAGTAAATCAAGTCAAACATGACCAATAATATTTACATTTTACTTACTCAGTATGACACTATAACTGAAAAAGCAACAAATAAAACACACTGCAGCTCTTTTCACAATTATATGGAAGTACACATTTTACTGCCTAATGTATTTGCCTTCAACCTCTTGTATTTTAAAAGGCATTTTAGATTCCTTGCCTCATTTAAACCAGGAGTCTTATCTGCCCTTACCTGTAACTGTCAAAATGTTTCTGTTTATTGAACTACACTCCTGTGACTACCTCCTCTCGAAACCTTAGGTACCCCTTCTAGACAGACTGGAATTTAAAAACATCCTACACTGTCTACACACATAATTACATGTACATAGGGCATTATTCTGGCTCTTAACCATACAAGACTATAATTGTTCCTTAACAAAACAAGTGCCATACTTACCAGGGCCAGGACCATGGCCTTGGGCAATACCTGATGGACGTGTGAAAAGCTGAAGGTGGGGTAATGCCAGTACCACTGCATGTTGCAGCACAACAAGGTAATATGTCCATATATCTCACATTTACAGTAGCTACTATGTTACTTGTTGTATTGGTCCCAAACTGCGTATGAGTATATACTTGAGGCTACACCCCCCTAAGAAAAAAGACTTGACTCCCACATAAATGTATTTACAGCCTGACACACTGACTGCTACAATATTACAGTGCTGATCACAGTAACCTTACCTCCATGCTCTTCAGCTGTGGAAACTGTGGCACCCACCTCCACGATGTACAGTGTGATGGATGCCTGGGAGCTATTGCATGTGCCTAGGTACACAAGGAATGCCTCAGTGGCTGATAGTTGTTGTTCCACTGCAGGCCCTCCACCAGTGACAGCACAATCTCTGGCTATATCTGCTGCCCGTTGATGTGCAGCGTTAATCATATCGGTTGCCCAGTGTCGAACCTGCTCATATGTCCTGACCTCATGGCCCATGGCATTAACATCACAGACAAGGTCTGACCACAATGCATCCCACTGTTCCCTAGTATGTCTCTCCTTGGATAACATGATCTCATGATGCTGCCTTTGTCCTTGCAAGACTATCTCATTCTCTGCATCTGAGAAGGGTGGGTGTCATCTGTGGTACATTATTCCTGAAAGACAACACAAGGGGAACACATTACAAGAACAGATATGTGAACATCCACTATGTATAGATACAGCAAGGGCAAAATGGCCGACACCATCTACTGCTTGCTCACACATGGCATAACCCACAATCTGACAACTTACTACATGTGTGGATGCACCTGAGATAGTACCATTACCATGGTATTCCCTGTGTGCCATGGCAGCTTCTGCTGTATGATCATACACCCAACACTCCAGTTCACTGTGGTGTGTCCCCTAAGGCCAACCACACAATAATATGTTATAGACACAGTGCCAGACAAATAGCAGTGTGCTATAACAAGCACTATATATGGTCAGTCCGACAACACCAGTGTGCTACACTGACAACAGGCAATGCCACACTGTAGTTGTAAGTCAGCAGGGTATCACAGACATGTCATTATCACATGTCTATGACCGTTTTACTTCTGTAATTCCTATTCCCAATACCTCTATGCTCCCATCTGAATCCTGTTATACTCAAAATAACAGTTACATACCTGTTAGTGTGCAGTACTCTTCTGCTGGAGTTTGTGTCTGGTAAAGTTTCACAAAGGCATGCTCTGTGTGAGTAAGGTCTCATACAGAATGGCTCTCCATAGCCACCTACCTGCCTTTTAAACATGCTCCCCATCAGCAGGTGATTACCTCTAAACCAATCTGTGGTTCTGAAATGCTGATTATAGCCAAAGCAGCTGAATTGCTCCATTAGCCAATGACATGCAAGCACTATGCAATATATAAGGCCTTCATGTAGACATGGGCCCCTTTCTTAGCTGGTGAGATGGACACTACTGGGGTGAGGAGACTACATCATCAATGAGGGTAGTTCTGTAGCAGAAACCTTAACATAGAGCTGTGTGTACCACAAGCTGCAGCTACTGCTGCATGTAGTAGACAGAGGCAGAGAGTGTATACACTTTGGAGGACAATAAGCTATAGGTGTATCTGTGTAAGCCGTGTCAGCCTTACTGTAGAGGCAGTGCCAGGGTGAGGGTACCCTGTACACTCCAATTAAGGCATGTGCTTAAGGTACGGATGTTAGGCAACTGTGTCAATAACAGAGTACTAGGTGACATATTGTACTCCTATACAGATATGTAAAGCAGCTATTTAATTTGCAATGCTGTGTGTGGATAAAAAGTGTATTAGTGAGCCATTAATTGCTGTCTTCACAATAATGTAATTGAAATGCAGCACAACACTGGATTTGAACCCAGGACTGTCTGTGGCAAAATGTACTGTATGCAAGTCTTTTAACAAACTGAACTACTGAGTCACTGCTACAGCAGGTGTACTTGCAAGATATATGTGCACACATACAGGCTATGATAAACATTGTCTATATCCATCAGTATGTGCATGGCTTTATATGGATATATTTCTGCACCAGAGTCCCAGTTGAACATGTATTTTGCCATGAATGCCTTAGCAGGTGACTTTCTACATGTTGCTGATAAAAGGGCACATTTGCCTCCTATTACACGCCTTAGTTACATCCATTATCATGTGTTTTGCTGTCTAGTGGTGTACTATTGCACCAGAATCCAAGGTACACTCCCATTTTTTCCATTACTTTGTTTTCCGGTTTGTGTGGTGTGGTGTGGAATACAGCTCCTCTGAAACATGCCTAATAACTGTAAGTGGCAATTATTATGTTTTGTTTAAACCACCTGTTTTAATTAAGAGTTGTGTGGCTTGATGGGTTAATGCAGTGTGCTGCAGGTGTGATGGGCTTGGGGCCGAAACATAACATAGGTGTTTATTTTGATTTTTGTGACTTACAATGTTAAACACACATATACTCATTATAGCTCCATTTAGCTGAGCTAAGCAAAGCTGCCTGGAATGGTGAGCCATGCAGCTCTACTGTAAAAAAAAATATAAAGAAAAGAAAAAAAGGGGAGATAGGAAAGTGGTGAAATGGGGGAAAGTAGGGGAAAAACATATTGAAAGGCAGGGAAGGATGTGCAGGAATAGTGTAGGAAAGAACCACAGCTATCCATTTCTTGTAAAGTAACAACTGTGCACTTTTACAGATTTCTACATGAAGCTGGATTCTCAAACCCCAGAGAGAGGGATGAGGAGAACATAACTGTATTGTCAAGCCAATTGGACTGAATTACCTGTGTCCAGTGGACATGTATGTGAAATGGAGAGCTATGTATGGTGCACTTTTTTTGGGACAGGTTCCCATTTTTTTTTATTAAGGTGAGATTGGATGGTGGGGAAGGGACATAGATACATGTGACACAGGTAAGTTAGGTAGGTATGGATGCATTTGCAAACAGACAAGACAGACAAGACAGCAGACAGGGTTGGTGTGTGACACATGAAGGTGGTGAACACCTTTGAAGGGGAGGGTGTTGTGGAATCCGAATCCCATGTACCTCAAGATGACAGCAGCGTGACTCATGCCCCACCAATAAGACCATCGGCACTGCTCCTCCACAGCCCCGAGGGTGGCTGTGCTGGAAGCAGGGCACCAAGGCAATGCTACCCCACCAGGTCAGCCAGCATGCCCTCAATCCAGTGCAGGCATTGGTCATAGCCACGGTGGACTATCCTGTGCACCAGGACTGGTAGCTCATCATGGGTGACCACTCTCCTTCTGCCACTATTCCCACAGTGGGACTGGGCCCCATCCCCTGGTGCAGTACTACCTGATACTGCAGGTAGTGTAGGGGCAGCAAAGGTAGTACCAGCAGTCTGGGTCCCAGACATGCTGGGACCCAGTGCTATGGCGGGTTGAGGCAAGATAGGGGGATCGGCTGGAACCGGCCTAGCCTGACTTGCTGTGGGACATGAGGTAAAGCAATATGTTATGGTTAGTAACAAGCAAACCATTGTTAGTATTAACAGAATGGAACATCATATTTATTAATCCAAATACATATTAATGTATATTATGTGCAACACAATATAATGTAGCATAGCAGTCAGTATGGTAATAGCATGCCATTGTGAATTAAACCTTACAGCCAACAAAGCAGTTAGCTTAACAAACTATGTTAATATTGAATCATAATAAAAACATAACAATGATCAACCACATTTTCCAAAATATGTTTAAACAAAATATGCTAATATTAAATCATAATAATACATTACAATAATGAATAAATTAAGATAAGTGGTGGGAAGAGAGAGAAATACATTCCATTAGTGAGATTGCAGATGATATCCCTGACAACACTCATCATACACACTTCTACAGGTGTGTACTGACAGCTGTGATTACACTATAGTTCTCCTATAGCTGTTGTAGCACATACATACCTCTCAAGCTGATAGCATGAGACAATAAAGGGCAAGCACTAACAGATGCAGGTATAGAACTACTCAGAATGGTTTCACATAATGTGGACTTATATAACTACCAGGGTGTTCTGTAAATGGATTTGATAGTACATTGCATTCCAGGTAATATTTTATCTGGTAAACATGTGACAGATGAATTAGTCAGTTCTTATTACATTATGAGACATCATGACACTTGAGAGGCATGTTTTTGTACAGTAATTAAACTAGACAGCCATCATGGCTTAGTTGGCAGGCATGGGAGTACAACCTACTACCTGTGACTGCAAGGGACAACTGCAAATACTTTAATAATTGACTGCAGCAGCATAGTATGGACAAGCAAGAGATACAGCCATACTGGGATTCCACAGTTTTATTTCTGAATCAACAATGTTGATGCACACATTCTTGGTATTGAGTGTAACATTCTGTGAGATCTAAACTCAATATATGCACATAATATGGGCTAATGCACCCATCACATTTCTGTGTTCTCGAGGAGAGAGAAATTGTGAGCATTACATGACTGATTCTGAAAGCATAGTGCTATATAGCACTGGATTCAAATCCAGGACTGTGTATGGCAAAATGTACAGTGCACAAGGAATTTAACAGACTGAGCTACTGAGGCACTGATGACTACAGGGTGACTGATACTTGCCTGTAAAACACCTGGAAACATACTATGAATTGTGCAATGCAAGTTACAGGATTTTCCTTTAGCATTCTAATACTGCTACAGTGTTTTACTAGACTGCAGTGCCAATAGATAATACATGCATGGTATACAACCATAGTGCATATATTACTACAGCTTTCTTTCACTTTCAACAGTACAGGTGAACACATATTACTGTTATTGGTTTATGATATCTATGAAGTTCACACACACAATAACTGGGCGTGGAGTGGGCTACCTCACCCATATACCTTTATTATCTTATATCTGTAGAAGACAGAGCATTATGTGACTGGTATTGGCCTAGCGAAAGCCTTGAACAGTACTATGAGTTAAGCAATACCATTTGCAACCATTAGATTTGTATTATATAGCTATTACCATGTTATCCTTGACTGCAGCAATCTTACCTTACAGACTCAATGCCTACAGCTCTACTGCAATGGTTATGACAAGAAATTTCTAATGTACACCATTTTCCTTGCTGTTATTGGTATTGTTTTTTTGTTTTTATTGAACTACAGTTGTTATTATTCATTTATTGCACTATAGATTTAATTCTAACTTTATTGCACTACAGTTCTAATTCCAACTTTATTACACTACAGACTTTATTGTATCTACTTTATTGCAGTTAATGCTTTACTCTTTCTTGCTTATTGCAATACCGTTGGCATAATGCATCCATACTTACCACGCTCACTGTGCAACCTGGCCAGACACCTGGCATGAGACTCAGCATTGCAAGCCCTCTCAGCTGCAGCTGTTGGGAGCGAAGCACACCATTATGTGTACCAGTTTTGCAGACATTCAGATTACATATTGGTAAAACAGAGGAAAGATTACTTACATACTTGTGGGGCATTCCCTGTAATCACTTCTTGGACCCAGTTGTCCAAAGTTCCCCTCTTTTATCTTTTCAGGTTGTCATGGTGGTGACGGCACTGTTCACCTGTGCGGAGAATACCAGTAACACTGGTGAGTTCTCTGTCCAGCTGGTCCCAGGCCTCCACCTTACACTCAGAGCCCTGGAAACTGCCCTGCAGCAGCCTGTCATCATGGTTTTTCACAAGGAGTCCAACCATGACCCTGGACTCCAGAATGCCACACTGCTCTACTCAAAAGTGCACATCTTCTCCAACACCACCAGCCATATCGACAGATGATAGACTCCAATGTTTCCTGCAAAATTCCCACCTAGTGCACTTTAGATAGGCCATTTTCCCACCCTTACACCTCATTAAGAAACATCCAAAAAAGTGTTGTATTGTTTAGCAGTGAGCAAACAAGCCAAGCAGAGCTGAGCAGTGAGCAAACATGCTCAATCGTGGTTTTAGCGAAGCTGAGCACAGCACAAACATTGGCAGTTGTTAACATGTTTATGCAGTGCTTACCATGAATGAGCAGTGCTTAGCAGAGTGCAGCAGAGCCATATTTAAAAATTCTGTCCATAATGTATGCAACAAAAATACAGACAACTTCTGACTTCTATGTATTTGAACCCTAGACCTACTACACATACAGCTGTAATTCTACCCATTAAGCTACATGGATATTGAGAAATCCAGTATACCTTCACATATACCACTGAGTTACCTGTTAGCAGTGCTGTACACCAATCCACACCATGCAAACACGCTTAAACACACCAATAAATAAATAAATAATTAATCTGATTTCTATTTTTAGATGCCTGGCAAGTGTTTGTCATGTATGTATGAGCTCTGCTCAGCTTAGCTGTGCTCAGCACCACATTGCACAAACAAAAAACGCACATAAAATGTCATTATGCTTATTAATTACATCCAGTTTTGTTTCTATTTTTAGATGTCTGGCATGTGCCAGCTGTCTACATGTGAGTACAGGACTACATGAAAAGAGACATGGAAGAGCTCTCTGATCATGTAGCCCAGGTTGGTATGACCCTGACCCTGAGTAGCATCCTGCCCTCACCAAGAATGATACCTTAGTATAAAGAAAAAAATGATCAATTTCAACAATTGGCTAAGCTTCTGGTGTCATTCAAAGGGGATACAGCATCTGTCAGCCTGGGACAACATGCTTGACAAGCCACGTTGTTTCGCAAGAGATGGCTTGCACCTGTCACCCCTAGGCTTTCAAATACTGGCCAAGGCTCTTGCTGCCTCCATAGTGCCTTTTTAGGCAAGGCTCAAAAGTCAAACCCACCTCTGCAAACAGCACAATTAACAAAAAACTGAGGGTTATGCTACTCAATGCCAGGAGTTTAAATCTCAAAATGTACACACTCGAAGCACTCCTCAGTATGGAGAATGTCGACATCTGTGCAGTAACTGAAACCTGGTTCAAGGCTTCAGAGAGCACTCCAGCACTACTGGGCTGCAACTCATACCACATGTTTCAGCCACAGAACACGGACCAAAACACAAAAGGAGGGGGTGTATCCACATTCATCAAGGATACCTACACCTCCAGGTTAGTGGCACAGCATGATACCTCTGAGATCATCCATGTGCAAGTAACATCAGGCAAATCTGCAATGCAAATTGTGGCCTGCTACAGATCATCCTCCATGACCCAGGACCACCACTCCACCTTTCTAGAAAACTTGAAGGTCCTACCACACACCCTGATATTGGGCGATTTCAATTACCCTACCATTCACTGGGAAAACTACTCGAGTACAAATTCCCAGGCCCAGCGCTTCCTGGAATTCATCAACTCAAATGCCCTGGATCAGCTGGTAAACTCCCCTACCAGAGGTGAAAACATATTGGACCTGGTCATCACCAACATGGGCGACAGGTGTTCCACACCGGCAGTCAACCCGTCACTGGTTAGATCAGACCATAAACTAATCACTCTGGATGCCCACACCCCACCACCACCCCCAACTAAGGAATCTACAGTAAAAAACTTTTCTAAAGCAAACTTTACCTTACGTAAGACAGATGTGGTAAGTTTCACAGCCCCCAGCTAAAGGATAATGCTGCCCAAGATGCAGAAACCTTTACAAATGCAATCTATGAGCACCTACAAGGATGCATGGATTGTGCCATCTCTAGCAAAACCAAGACTCACTCCTTTAAGAGAAGGAAACCAGTTTGCTGGACCCCTGCAATAAACAGGCTATACAATAGAAGGAGGAAACTAGTTCAGAAAAAAAACAAATCCCAAGAAGGAAAGACATCCCTGATTAGTATGAGTAAGAAACTGAGGTCCCTCATGAAATCATCCAAGGCTAACTTCGAAAGAAAAATAGCCAAGGATTCAAAAGATGATCACAAAGCCTTCTTTAGCTATGTTAAGAATCTAAGTGGCAACTCGCAGATATGCACTGAACTAGTGCAAAATAGCACAAAATATACTGAACCTACTGATATTGCCAGCATCCTGGCAGATAGATTCAGTGCAAACTTCACCCCCCTCTCACCTCCAAAAGGGTCCACAACAATACCGGAAAAGTGTAGTGTCCCAAAAAATCACAGACGCACAGATGAAAACAGCCCTTTTAAAAGCCAAAAACACAGCATCAATGGGACCAGATGGTGTCCCAGGCTGCATCTTGCACGAACTACAGAACGAACTAACCCCCCCACCTAAACATGCTGTTCGACCTCAGCCTCTCCACAGGCTACATGCCATAGAATGGCACACAGCAACGGTTATTCCTCTCCACAAAGGAGGGGCTAAAACTGACCCTGGTAACTATCCCCATGTAAGCCTGACTAGCCTGGTCTGCAAGGCTATGGAGCGCATCATTATGGAACTCATTAACAAAGACATTGGGAAACTCCAAACACTTGACCCAACCCAGTTCGGCTTTGTTAAGGGCAGATCATGCCTACTAAACCTGGTTGACTTCTTCGAAACAGTCACCAAGGCCATAGACGAGGGAAAGGTTGTTCACTCAGCCTACCTTGACCTCACCAAGGCTTTCGACACCGTTCCCCACTCAGGTATTACAGAAAAACTCACCAGCCTGAACATAAACCCATACGTCATGAGATGGGTTGCCAACTGGCTTACAGACAGAACTCACACGGTAAGAAAAGTGGGCTCCAGGTCCGACTCAAAACCAGTCACAAGTGGTGTCCCACAAGGCTTGGTCCTGGGACCCCTACTGTTTAGCATATACTTCTCAGAAGTACAGGCAAACACAGGAGGACTATGGCTAACCAAGTTCGCTGATGACTGCAAACTGGGAGCCATAATTGACTCTCCTGCAGACATGGATATCCTCCAAAAGGGCCTTACTGAGACAGACACCTGGTGTCAAAGTCATGGCCTCAAGCTAAATGCCAAAAAATGCATAGTCATCCCATTTGGGAAAAACAAAACTCCCACAAATTATCACATAGGTGGCAGCCCCCTTAATACAGAAGAGGTAATAAGAGATCTGGGGACCCAGGTAGATAGTAATCTCTCCTTTGACAATCATATTGCCAAAGTAGTTAAGAAATCCTTCTATGTGGCCCATCTAATTACTAAAGGGTTTGCATCTAGAAATAAAGAGGTTATAGTGCCTCTCTACTCGTCACACATTAGACCCATCATAGAGTACAATGCCCCATTTGGGATGTACCTCACAAGACACTTTCTACAGCTGGAAAGACCACAAAAGTACCTCACCTAGAGGATTACTGGTCTCAAGCATATGTCCTATGCAGCCCGACTGAAAAAAAATCCGGCTGTACTCAGTGGCATATCGCTTGCTCAGAGGTGATATCTGCCTGACTTTACAAAGCCATGTCCAACTCAGAATTGATGGACATGCTCCACATAAAGAAATCCAAGTCACTGCGAGCCACGTGCTCTAGTGAGATAACCTCGCCACAACAATAAACAGAACATGCTGGAGGGATAGATTCCTGTCACAGACTCCCCATGCTTTGGAACAAAATTCCAAATTACATCAGGCAGAGCCCCTCACTAACACTCTTAAAGAGAAACCTTGACTTGTGGATGGGTAACAGAAAATACACCCCTGGGATCATTTCATTGGCTCTGCTTGACAGGGGATCAGTTAATTAATCAATGGGGTGGCGAAAGCCGACATACACTGGCTAGGCTTATAAATGCCCTCGGGCAGATAGCCTAGTACCTACCTATGAACCTATCAATGTGCGCTATACAATGCAAACATGCATTTAAAAAAAAAACAGACAACACTGATTCAATACCTGTGTTCCTCAGCTCTCTCTCAGCAGTGCATCATCATTAATATGCATGGCGCACTGGCGAGGGGGGACCATGGCTGCGTGCACAGATATATTCCATGTAGGCTCTACACGGTGACTACGTAGAGTTTATTAAATCGTGGGGATTATTTTAATTGCAGAATTGCAGTCATAATACCTAAAAATGTGTGGTTGCCACTACACATGGAAGAAAAGTATAACATGTTATCCTTTGCTTATTGCCTGTCAGTATTAAAAGAGAGCTCACTTTTAAGTGTTAATATGATATATACTAAATTCAAATCAATGGAGATGACTTTAAATAGTCATGATACTGCATTTCTATGTAAAAGGTCGTACTAGTAGTTGTTAATAAATTTCAGATGCATGCAGCAGCATGACCTGAGTAATACATGTTTGGTATGTTCCATACATAATTCACATGACACTATCCTAAACATAGTTATGATATATGAGTCATAATAATTAGAACAGAAATAATGTGCATATTGTACCTAATCAAGTGCATTTTAAATTAACTAGTATCATTGTCATATTTAACATACTTTACACATTACATTGGGCTTACATAGCAAACATTAATGATAATTTGGCTGCATAAAATCATATTTATGACAATCATTTATATTTAGTGCTACTTTCATAATCAAACGTGACTGACAAATGTCATTCTGACCCCTCAGTAAAAGTATCTGTAAACTGTATTAAAACTCTGTATTACATGCCCTCTTTCTCTAAACTCACTGCACTTACACCTTGTGCCACAGAGATAGGTTGCTAACAGGCACATTTTCTTCACTCTATATTGTCCAGCTTGTGGACAGCAGTGCAATGGTGCCAGGCTTGTTTACACTATAGAAGGGAAGCCTAATTAAACTTTTCATTTTTGCCTTTAGATGTGAAACATCATTGCATATTGACATGTGCTGCACAAACACAAAAGGAAAAATAACTAAAGAAATAATAAGTAAATAAATAAATAAATATCACATTGTAAATAAAAAAACCCTCCAAGATATCAATACGCAGAAATCTTATGGCACTACCCAGACCCAGCTATTATTTGAATATTGACTTGCCACATCAGAACTTGCATTTGTGTTACATATCATCTGGGCTTCAGGTAATGGCAGTTATTCAGAAACGGGGCATACAGAACATCACATCATCTCATTTGTGATGCGCCACATACAAATATGACATACATTGAAAGGGAAATTAATTAGTCTTGATTAATACTTAAAATATAAGAATAAGTAATCTATAATATATTCTATATATTTTCACATTCAGTATTTTAGTCAATTTCTGTTCTCACACTTTATAAACTGTCATTTTTGACATCTTTCCTGTTCACAAGAAGAAAAAAATTAATAGTTTCCCACAACAAAACATTGGTGACAGCAATACTGCATCTGACACTGTAAGCAAAATTATCAGTACTATACATTTGAACTCCCCAGCGTCTCTACTTTTGCTTCATCTCAATTTATTTATTTACAGCTTGTGCCAAAGAAATTTTTGTCTGACAGGTGCATTTCTTCACTCAACTGTATCTAGGTTGCAGACATCGGTGCAATGCCAGTGGGTTTATTCGCACTGCAGAAGTCATCCCAAATTAAATTTTTCATTTTTGCCTTCAGCCATGAACTGTAGTTTTACACTGTTGAGTGTTGTGTAAATGCAAAAGGATTTGGACTAAAATAATAATAATGGAAAAAAAATTGCAAGTAAACCTAAAACAATAAAAGGGTATATGTAGCAATAAACTGAGCCCTTACAGCATTAATCTGAGACTTTCATCCATTTAATCTCTGCTTGGCATATCATAAGTAACATTTCATGTAATATCAATTCTTCAGGATGGGCACAAAACAGAAAATTATATTAGCTCATTATTGACACATCTGTATACAATTAATACTGGCTACTGGCATATTTTTAAACAAATCTATTTCCATAAGGATGACTACTTGGAGATATGGATAAGTAATCTAGCAAATATGCCACATATTTCCACATTCCTCATGTTAATGCCTTTGTGTTATAATACTTTACCAACTGCTTTATATTACATCATTAATAGCACATGCTGTTGTTAATAATGAGAAGATTTGAGTTTCCAACAGCAAACACATTTGTAAAAACAATTCACAAGTTGTTTCAATAAGATTTTTAGCATTTATCACCCAGACTTTAGGTTGTTCATTTCAAATACAAAATTGTGCGTCAATATTTATTATGACCCCCACCTTAGGAAAATATCTGTAAATTGGATTTGAACCCTGCATTACCTGTCCTCTTTCTCTAAACTCACTGTATTTGCACATTGTACCAGAGAGGCAGGTACCTAACAAGTGCATTTCCTTCCCTTAGTACTGTCTAGGGTATTGACAGAAGTGTGCCAGTGCCAGGCTCATTTGCTCTACTGATGCCATCCTTAATTAAATTTCTGATTTTTTATCTAAGAGAATAAACTGTCATTCACTGCTGTCATCTGCTGCTACATAACACTGCACAATGACAAGAGTCTTGCAAATGATGAGAGGAGAGAAAAAAAAGAAAACGTATTTCACATGTACCTTTCTGATGTTTTCTCCAATGTGTTATGTTATAACATAAGTATATGCTCCTTAAACCTCCCTGTGGCAGGACTAGCTACACTATCATGTAAAATATGGCTCTAGGTGATTCAGTTGTGTTGACTAATGCTGTCAAAATGAGTATCAGTGATAAATGGTTTGAGTACACAGCCTACTTCGACCAACTCCAGGGACCCATTCTAATGGTGGGAGGGTTGTATGTGTCCTTATTGGCCAGTGCATACCTGCCATAAAGACCAGCAGCCCTGGGTCAATAAGTTACTACCTGGTCAGTGTCCAGTTGCCCAGCTTGGGTTACCTGGGATAGCTCTGCTGAGTGAAAGCTTGATGTAAAATCAATCAATACGCCAACCATGAACTAAGAATTGCTACACTCCATGTATGTTCTCTGATGGGATGCAGCTTGGAAGTTGATGACATCATCGTAAAGAGGAGGCTGGTCATCCTGTGTATCTAGGAGACAAGGTGGAAGGGCAGTGCCACAAAACCACTTTGCTTAGAGTCCAGAGTCTACTACTCAGGAGGAGGAGGCCAGACTAGAAATGATGTGGGAATTGGGATAAGGGACAGACTTCAGAAGTCAGTGAGGGATGTAATCAGAATTAATGATAGACTCATGGCAATCAGATTCCAGTGTAATGATAGGATAGTATTCATAATCTCAGCCTGGGCACCACAACAGGGCTGTGATAATGAGGAAAAGAGAGCATTCAGACAGCAGTTGCAGGATCTGCTAGATAAAGCAGGACAGCATGAATTGGTGTTGACAATGGGTAAACTGAATGCTCATATTGGGACAGACAGAACATGATATGAGGACTGTTTGGGCCCACATGTTTGGGGTAACAGGAATAAAGAAGGAGAGTCCATTATACACTTCTGTCTGGCTATTGGCTTGATGGTGGCCAACACACAGTTCAGAAAGAGAGACAGTCACAAGATCAAATACAAGACTGGCCAACATGCAACTCAGGTAGACTTCTTCCTAGTAAGGAAAAAGCACTGGGGTTGAATTAGTGATCACAAAGTCATCCCCAGTAAAACAGTTGGTCCAGAATAAACCACTGGTTGCCACAATGAGCTGCAAGCAGCAGTCAGAGAAGGATCTCAGGCTGAAGACTTGGAAGCTGATTGGAGAGAAAGAACAACAATTCAAGGCAATACTCAGGGCTCTAGCATTTCAAAAAGAAGAGGAAATAAGTGAAGTTGAAGAATAATGGCAGCTCCTCAAAACAACATGTGTGAGGACTACAAAACAGATATGCGGCCAAGCCATTTATGGGAATAAGGTACATAAGGAAGGCTGGTGGTGGAATTTGGAAGTCCAGAAAGTCATCAAAAGAAAGAAGGAGTGCAGGAAAAAGTGGAAGATAGAAAAGATAACCCAGGATATGAAGGAATACTGGTTGGCTAAAAAGAAGCTAAGACAGGATTTGGAATAGCAAAGAACAAGACGTCAGAGATATTCTACCAGCTTCTGTAAAGTAACTCAGTAGATGGTACAAAGAAACTATATCAAGCTGCAAGACAAAGACAGAAAGATAAAGAAGGTAGGCAGATACAGTTCATAAGGTATGCCAACAGCAACCTGCTCACCAGTCCACAGGACATCAAAGGTAGATGGAAGGAATACTACCAGCAGTTTCTGAATGAAGAAACCCTGACCCAGACACAGCCTACTATGAAAGAGCAGGAGGAATGTATTATACAAGAAGTAAGAATAGCGTGAAGGAAAATGAAGTCAGGGAACAAAACAGGCTCAAACGAGGTCACAGCACATATGATAAAGATGTTAGGTGAGATAGGGAGAAACAGCTCCTGGGTGTACTCATAACAGTATGGCGGGAAGGGTGTGTCCCACATGACAGGAGCATAAGCATACTTACTGCTTGAAAGTTCTAGAGAGGGTAATTGACAAATGAATATGCAGAGTAGTAGAAAGTAAAATGGGAGATCAGCAGTTTGGATTAAGATCAGGATGCAGCACAATTGACCCAGTGTTTGCAGGGAGATAGCTAAGAAGAAGTAGAGATGAGGAAAGAGTCCAACTGTCATTCCCAGTCTTGGAGAAAGCATATGACCAGTTCCCAAGAAAGCTAATTTAGGCAGTCCTGCAGTGGTTTGAAGTCCCAGAAGCATGGGTAGAATTAGTGTAGGTTATGAACAAAGACCCAATGACTTAAGTATAAACATTGTTTAGCCTTACGGAGGGGTTTTCAGTAGGAATGGGAGTTCAGTTCTATGCCCACTGCTGTTCATACTAGTGATGGACTGCATTAGCAAATAGGTTATAGGGGGAAGATAAACAAAGTTGCTGTATGCAGACAATTTGGCATTACAGACAGAATTTGAGTAAAAACATCAGCAAAGGATGGGAAATTAAATGCAAAACTGAAGGCACATGGGATGAAACTGAATACAGATAAGACAGCTGTAATCGCAGCAAATGGGGAAATTAGAAGACGCTGAGAACTGATATATAAGGGAAAATACTACAACAGATTAACCATTTCAAGTATCTGGGAGGGGTGGTTGAGGAGAAGGGAAGTCTGAATGAGGAGGTCAAAGCTAGAAGTAGAGGAGCTGCAGCAATTTGGCACAGAGTGTGAGGAATAGTGTGTTACATAAGAATGCCAAAGAAACTGAAAAATTAGGTATACTAAATAGTGGTCCAAGCAGTACTACTGTATGGTAAAGAAACCTGGGCAGTAAAGGCATAGCAGTTGAGGAAGCTAAAAGTGATGGAGATGAAGTGCCTGAGATGGGTGGTAGGATGCACACTGTGAGACAGATGAAGAAATGAGGACACAAAAGCAGAAGCCAAAGTAGCTCCAGTTGCAGAGAAAGTCAAAGAGGACAGATTGAAGTGGTTCAGCCACATATGCAGAAAAACAGAAGATAATCTTGTGAAGAAGATTTGGGAAAGACAGGAAGAAGGTAAGAGGAAACAAGGGTGTCGAAGAAAGAGATGGAAGGATTGTGTGAGAGAAGACCTGTGACATTCAGTCATGAGTGTCGAAGAAGGTAGGAGAGTGTCATTGAATAGAGAGAGAGAGATGGTGAAAGCTGACACGACACCCCGACCACATGTAGAAAATGGGGAAAAGGAGATCAACGATGATGATGATGGTCCTTAAACATCTCTACTTTCACACAAACAGCATCATCTTTGGATCTGAACCTTGAAATCATGGCATTAACAAGACACATTTGAGATTATTTTCAGTATTTGCACAGATACAGACATATACAGACACATATCATGAATAAGAGAAAGCAGATTACATATACTCAAAAATTTGACTTTGTTTCACTTCACATTACTTTAGAATATATAATTATAGTTCATTTGATATTTTTATAGAGCATGCGTCCCACTTTGAGAAATTTCTAACATTTATCCCTTCAGTTTAAGGCCATTATTGACTTAAAGTTGTATAAAAGAAAAGTAAATTTCAATGTGATGTTTGATGCTGGAAACCAAAACAGTGTGAACAGCAACTTGTGTAGAAAACCAGATTTGTACAACCTCCCCCACCCTACTATCTCAGTTTTTGAAAAAATGAGTGAAGATGATGTGAGAATAGTACACAAAGGTAATAGTGGGGGGAATTGTAGTAACCTGTCTAATGGGAAAAAGGAATTGTTGAATGAGATTAGCCACAACCATTCTATTAGATGTATGAAACATGACAAAGGAGTTGAATGGTTGTCATGGAGCACATTAATTACATTAGTAGGATGGAGGCTATGCTGTTCCCTGATCAATATGAAGAGAGTTCCAGGAATCAGCTTACTTTTATTTAAAAATTGATAGGCTATTCATGAGTTACTGTTGGATGAATTATTAATGATAGAGGAATATAATAACATTAAGAATGACTTTACAAGGATACCCTCAATATTTGGGATCCTCAAAATACATAAAACTTTAGATGATCTTCCATTTCATCCCAATGTTGACACCAAAGGGTCTAAAACTCAAGTGATTGCTAAGCTCATTGATATGAGGTTAAAATATCTTGGATAAGGGAGACATATTTATAAGGATTCATGGTACTTTCTTAGAAAGATTCATAAAAACACATTTGATGAAAACCTAATATTATTTACCACTGATATTAATGACCTGTTTTTGATTATTCCCCATGATACAGGTTTTGACTGGTTCAGATTATATTTATGTTGGAATACTAGTCTGAGTGACAGATTGGCCAAGGCTTTGCCCACTCTCATGGAGATTGTCCCGAATAACAATTTTATTTACAAGCAGACCAAATGTGTAGCAATAGAGGCCGCTTGTGCCCCATTTTTGCTAATACAATTCTAGGTTATTGGGAGCATAATTATATGTTTAATTCACCTTTTAGCAACTCTTGGAGCCTTTATAGAAGGCTCCTTGATGAAATAGTTATATTTTGGAAAATAATGAGGCTAAGTTAGATGAGTTTTTACCTGTGTTAATAATATGACCCACTTTCTTAGTTTTACAATAATCAAATCCTTAGATGTTATTAATAATTTAGATGTAGCTTTAAGAACTGATCACATGAATATATGGTTTATTTCAAGTCTTTATAGGAAGCCTACCTATTCTAATTCTTTACTTCACTTGAGGGTTCCCATCCTTTACACCAGAAGAAAGCTCTGGTGAAAGGGCAACTGGTAATTCTAGCAAGGATGATATCTGAGATAGAAATATTTGAAAAAGAAGGGGAAATACTTAAAGTTATGTTATTAAACAGAGGTTACCCCCCATAATTTTTGGAGGAAATTTTCCAAGAGGTTAAGCAAAAAAAGATTGAACTATTTTTACAAACCCCATTTTAGGTATTAGCCTGGATGGTGACAAAAGTACTTTAGTCAAGGATATTATATTTAACAAAGGATGTATTCTTACTTACAACAATGAAGCTGGAATTATTCTAGACATATTGAGGAACAACTGGAAAATTTTGAAAATAAAAGGCTTAGATATGGAAAAACTAGGCAATCAGCCATTAGTGTCAATCAGGACAGGTAGTAATATAAAAAATTATTTGGAAGGGGCTAAATCCTCTACTACTGGGATACAGAGAATCCATTTTATGTCGAAATGTGGTAGTTGGAAAAATTGCTTGTATATTATGGAGGGGCAATATGTTTTAGTGAGGGGAATTGGAAGAATTATGTGTCCCAGGAGATGCAACTGCAAGACTGAGAAAGTTGTATATATTGCCTTATGCTTACAGTGCCCTTGTTTTTACATATGTAAAACAGAAAGGATAGATAGAACTGATGAAAATTTCAGGGACATTAAGAAACATGACTCGAGAAATAGTTTATGGAAACATGTTTGTAGCAACCAGGGACACTCCTTCATTTTTTTTATTATAGACGCTGTTGACATAGACACCAGGGGGGCCATGGAAACTAAAACTGGAATGTAAAGAATCTGAGTGTCAAATAAAAATTAATGCCACTGCCCCTAAAGGCTGACTGAAGGAGTCTCCCTCTCATGTTTTTTAAAGCTTGAGGCTTTAAACTATTAATCCCTCAAGTACTGAACTGTGTCAAGTTTTATTTTATGTTATTGTACGCCATGGTGTAATTTTAGTTTTACTGTGAAGAACATTTTTATAGTAAAGTGAAAACAAACCTGGTGTTTACTAATTTCAACTAGGTTGACACAATTTGCAACACTGGATTTTTTAAGCATAGTATTTCTTGTTTTAATTGGCTAGAAGTTGTTGATTAAATTCAACATTATTTATTTATTTTTTATGATCTTGAATGTGCTATATCTTTAACAAAATTCAGCCCTTTGGTAGCACTGTAACTTTCATGGGCTTTTTAATTTCAAAAATGGAATGTTGTATTACTTTGTTACTCTGATGAAGTCCCATAACTGAATGGAGACAAAAGCTCTTAGTAACTTTTAATTAACCTTAATAAACTGCTGTGGTGGTTCTATTTGGAATTAACTGCGGTTGTGTTTCCTTCTGGATTATCCTTCATATTTTAGTGGAACTGGAGTGGTTTTGAGGTGCAGCTTCTCTTTTTGGCTCTGCAGGAGAGTTTCCTGGTTTTTAGTTTGGCTTCTTGGATTTAATTCTTTCTTTCACAATAGCAACCAATATTTGCATTATTACAGTTGTTTTATGATCTTTGTTTTGTGAAAATCTTTTTCTTTACTATGGTTTTCTAATATGAATGCAATGTCATTTTGCTTGTTTTTGAGATCTGTTGGTATATTTAAATGGGTTATGTACTTAGAGTTGCAGAAAACTTTTTACTCAGAGGCACAGTGTGGGTCAAAAGCATGTATTAATAAAACTGTTATGGTGGGTTAATCAAAGGTGAAGCTGTTATATCCAAAACATGAAAAAACAAAAACAGCTGAATAGAAAAACCCAGAACTTATTTAATAGTCACAAAATAAAAACAATAAAATAACAAGCATCCGGTTAGCACTTTCATCACTAACCTTGAGACTTCTTCAGACTGAATACATTTAGCATCACCAAGCATGCATCAGTGCTCCCTCTCCACAGCAAAAATACATAATCAATAAAGAATTTATACAAGAGAATGTTGTTCATATACACACTGTTACAAATGTGTGCAAAGTGGCATTTAAATTTATTGTATTAGATTATGTTGCAAGGTATGACAATAAGTTTGATGCTGAGGAAGAATTAGGGTGGAAAGAATATTTATGGCAAGTTAAACTTAATGCTTGTTATCCACCAGGATTAAACAGCAGAGAAGATTATGTTGCTTACCTGAAACACAAAGGGTTAAAGCACTAAACTATTTTAATCACATTACTAGGTATTATATAAATGCTTGGTGATGCTAAATGTATTCGGTCTGAAGAAGTCTCAAGGTCAGAGATGAAAGTGTTAACTAGATAACTAGATACTTGTTATTTTATTGTTTTTATTTTTGTTAATATTAAATAAGTTGTTCTGGATTTTCATGTTCAGCTGTTTTTGGTTTTTCACATTATGATGGTTTATCTCATACGTCAGTCAATGTAATCCAACATTTTTTGGTAATTCTTTTCTCCCTGGCAGACCCTCAGTAAGTGTACATCAAAGTGGCAGCAATGTGAAGCAATAGTTATTCATGCAGTCAAACTAATCATTCACATTTGCAAGTCCTCAGCAAGCAACATATCTCAGTGCTCACTTTTGTGCTGCTAGGGCATGCATATGGAATCATGTAAGTCCTTACACTATATTTACCTGCCCAGCACTTAGTGCAAATTGTGATATCCCTGAATGCTAATGAATTCATACCTGATTTGCATATTCACAGTGCTCACAATGCTGAATCTGCACTATATAAGCTAATTGTGTTGGTAAAACTCTTACATTGTAGAAAGGGAGACTGTTTGGATCCAAATAATTCAATGCTGCTATAGTTTTTGTGCACTTTTATACCAAATATGCTTTCTGTAAAGGTATGTGATTTTTACTCACAAAGGAATACTGGCTTAAATTTCTTATTAAAAATTGCTTGCTATTTGCATTTTGTCTATTGGTGTTGCCATGGCATGTATAGCATGTAGGTTTCTTTTAAAGAAACTCTAGTAATATTTTCTGTCTCTATAGCGACATTTCTCTGAGAAATCTAAATAGTTGTTACAAATAAATGTTATATGAATAGTTGCACTGGCAGGTTTACATCTGTAGTTTAAAAACTGTGTTCAGATTGTGATATATGCCTGACATCCACTAATGGGGATATCCCAAATGTTAAAGATGTATAAATGCCTTCATTTCAAATACGTTAAGGTTGAGATCTAATACAGAGTTACATATGCTGCTAGGGCATGCATATGGAATCATGTAAGTCCTTACACTATATTTACCTGCCCAGCACTTAGTGCAAATTGTGATATCCCTGAATGCTAATGAATTCATACCTGATTTGCATATTCACAGTGCCCACAATGCTGAATCTGCACTATATAAGCTAATTGTGTTGGTAAAACTCTTACATTGTAGAAAGGGAGACTGTTTGGATCCAAAGAATTCAATGCTGATATAGTTTTTGTGCACTTTTATACCAAATATGCTTTCTGTAAAGGTATGTGATTTTTACTCACAAAGGAATACTGGCTTAAATTTCTTATTAAAAATTGCTTGCTATTTGCATTTTGTCTATTGGTGTTGCCATGGCATGTATAGCATGTAGGTTTCTTTTAAGGAAACTCTAGTAATATTTTCTGTCTCTATAGCGACATTTCTCTGAGAAATCTAAATAGTTGTTACAAATAAATGTTATATGAATAGTTGCACTGGCAGGTTTACATCTGTAGTTTAAAAACTGTGTTCAGATTGTGATATATGCCTGACATCCACTAATGGGGATATCCCAAATGTTAAAGATGTATAAATGCCTTCATTTCAAATACGTTAAGGTTGAGATCTAATACAGAGTTATAAATGCATTCTCATCCTCACAGGAAAGTTTTTTCATTATTATTAATATTTTTGGGGGATCTTTATAGTTATATATTATCTTGTTTGCAGTCATAGAGAGCCATACATACAATTTCTTTGGGTGATGATTGACTGCAGACGTTCATATATGTTTTGTTACCAGTCACTTTGCTTAAGTTTCTTTTTTGTTTCTTATTTTTCATCACATACAGTAATATGTTACCAAAATATCTGATGCATATAAACCACCATTCACAGATGCTGAGAATGAGTTGATTATACAGGCCCTGTGTTGACATGGAGCACACCTACTAGACTGACACAGCGCTAACAAGTCCTCCTGTAACCATGTGTGAACAGGTGATCAGTGATGTCAACGTAGTGGGAGGACATGGCCATGAATATGTGTAAATCAGACATCAGAAATCCAAAGAACAAAAACAGCATGTAGGTAAACCAGGCAGGATACAAAATGCAAAACAGTAGTAAAAAATCCCAAACCTGGAAACATTGAGATAAAATGCAGTATTTATTTCAAACAGGAAAAGAATCACAAAGCTTTCAGGGTCAACCCTTCATCAGTGTGTAAAAAAAGAGATCAAATACCTTAATTTAAATAGTCTATTTAAACCATAAGACTGATCACGTGACACAGTTATATTAAGCACTTCAATTTAAAGAAGTATATATGGGTAAAATGTTACTGAAAGTCAGTATAGCCATAAAATAGGTAAAGCATTCAAGCAAGACCCATCCACACAAGATGTTATTTCAAAGCTAACTGTCCTCTTTTTAAAAACAGGTTTAATGCTTACTGCTGTATTTAAACCTGGAAAACAATCAGTTTTTAAAAGTGTGATCCATGAGTATTCACATACTTCTAAATCATTGTTAGGATCCCCCTTTTTTCTTCTGTCTGATGTCAATCACTCTAAAGTTAAATATATGTGTACTTCGTTTCTCCCTCATATGCTTAAGCAAAGCATTAGTTGCCACCTCTACATATTTCAGATTTGTGTTCAATAATTCTGTCTTTCAATCTTCTTGTGCATTTCTCTATATGGAATGCATGACACACCTTACAGCATGTCATATACACAATGGTAGCAGTATTACAAGTTGCAAAACACCAGAAAGTATATTTCTTCTTAGTATTAGGATATATAAATTCACAACTTGTATTCATTTCATCACAGCATATGCAACTATAACAAGGAAATGTACCCTGTGTTCTACTTATATTGAAATTTTTATTATTTTTAAAGTCCTTATTGCATAATCTTTGTTTCAAATTCAGACAGGTATGATATGAGAACATGGGGGCCTCTCCAACTATTCTGATTATCTCAGGCATGTTTTTAAGAATACCCCAATTGTTTCTAATAATGTTCTTAACACCCTCTGATCTATGATTATATGTTGTGACATAACGTATATTATTCTTTTTAATAGAATTATGATCAGAATTAACATGGCTAGTATTATTATAAAAGTGGGGTCTCACTTTGCCTGTTCTTTCCAAAGTAACTTCATCTGCTGTACATCTTAACAATAAGTTACTATAACCGCAGTATTTAAAATCTGTGATCATTCTATCAAGTTCCACCTTAAAGCTGGCCTCATCGTGTTTAGTTGACTGGCTCTTAGCATTTGCCTTTTGACTACACCCTTAAAAGTGTGTGTGGCATGCATACTATTTTTGTGGACATAGTTGAATTTTTGAGTGACTTTGATAGTTTTGTTGAAGTCCCTCTAGCAGAAGTATTTAAATGTATAAGCAAAGTTAATGTGTGTATTTTTGAACTGCAACTAAATAATGACATCAGTACTGAATTGTTTAACTATTTTACATCTTGTTAAGACATACAGCAGATGAAGTTACTATGGAAAGAACAGACAAAGCGAGACCCCACTTTTCTAGTAATAGTAGCCATGCTAATTCTGATCATAATTCTATTAAAAATAATAATATACGCTATGTCATGACATATAATCTTAGATCAGAGGGTGTTAAGAACATTATTAGAAACAATTGGGGCATTTTTAAAAACATTCCTGAGATAATCAGAATAGTTGGAGAGGCCCACCCATGTTCTAATATCATACCTGTCTAAATTTGAAAGAACAATTATGCTATAAGGACTTTAAAAATAATAAAAAGTTGAATATAAGTAGAAAACAGGATACATTTTCTTGTTATAGTTGCATATGCTATGATGATATAAATACAGGTTGTGAATTTATGCATCCTAACAGTAAGAAGAAATATACTTTCAGGTGTTTTGCAACTTGTAATGCCACTGCCATTGTGTATATGGCATGCTGTAAGGTGTGTCATGCATTAAACATAGGGAAATCCACAAGAAGGTTGAAGGAAAGAAATATTGAACACAAATCTGAAATACATAGAGAGGTGGCAACTAATGCTTTGGTTAAGCATACGAGGTGGAAAGGAAGTACACATATATTTAACTTTAGAGTGATTGACATCAGACAGAAGAAAAAAGGGGGATCCTAACAATGAGTTAGAAGTATGGGAATACTCATGGATCACACATTTGGAAGCTGATTGTTTTCCAGGTTTAAATACAGCAGTAAACATTAAACCTGTTTTAAAAAGAAGACAGTTAACTTTGAAATAACATCTTGTATGGATGGGTCTTATTTAAATGCTTTACCTATTTTATGGCTATACTGACTTTCAGTAATATTTTACCTGTATATATATGTCTTTAAACCGAAGTGCTTAACATAACTGTGTCATGTGAATAGTCTTATGGTTTGAATTTACTATTTCAATGAAGGTATTTGATCTCTTTTTTTAGACACTGATGAAGGCGTGTGATTCTTTTCCTGTTCGGAATAAAAGCAGCATTTTACCTCAACGTTTACAGATTTTGGATTTTTTTACTACTGTTTTGCATTTTGTATCCTGCTTGGTTTACCAACATGCTGTTCTTGTTTCTCTAGCTTTTTGGTTGCTTTGTCTTGGAACAGCCATGGTTGTTGAGGCAGTTTTATCCTTGAACATGACACAGTCTATGGTGAATAACAGTGGTCATTCTGTGACCCAAATTCTGCTAATTCAACATAACCTGCTGCTATCCTGTTTGGGGGAACCAAGAGAAGTCTTGACACCTGGTGTGGATTTGGCTGCCGCTGGCTTAAAAGAAAAAATAACTGTCTTGGAATGTAAGGTACAGTTATTTAAATGATTACAGTGGCAATGCTTTAGCTTTTTAGCATATTTAGAGAGTGGTGTTGTTCCACATGATCCGAGGGTTTTAAAAATGCTCTCATACTGTAAAATGTACCCAGAGTTACTCAAGAAGTGACAGGAGCTTAATTTGAGAATTAGGGCTGACTACATGAGATTAATGAATGAATATTTTTATAAAACTGAATGTGATTGACAACAGGAGATTATTCAGATTGAGAATGAACTGCTTGAAGCACCTTTAACAAATGAGGGTTCATTGTTATATAACAAAATGCTTCAGAACTTAACAATATTTGAACAAAAGCTGATTGCCTCTAAGAAACACAAATTGAACCGAGACATTGGAGATTTTAAAAAGGGGCACATTTTTTCTTTGCCTAGGGAATACCCTATGCCTTTTACACAGGAAGGAAGATGAAATAATAAACAGTAAAGGATGAAACAGACCATGGACTCACTGGATGAATTTTCTCCTGATGAACTTGGCAATGGGCATAATGTTATCTTAAATTCAACTAATAGGAATGTGCAACCTGTAGACCCAAACAATGTTACACATTTACCATCAGAAGCAAGTATTTCTGTGAGATTCACACCTCCCACTAATACAAATGGTATAGGTTCATAGATTCATAGGTTCATAGGTAGGTACTAGGCTATTAGCCCTAGGGCCTATATAAGCTTAGCCAAAAAGGTACCCTGGCTTTCGCCACCCAAGAAAATTATTTTCCTGTGCCCCTGTCGAGCAGAGCCACAGAAGTGATCCCTGGGGTGAATTTCCTATTTCCCATCCAATCATCAAGATTTTTCTTGAAGAGTGCTAATGAGGAGCTCTGTTTGACATAGATAGGTAGTCTGTTCCAGAGTATGGGAAGTCTCTGGGACAGGAATCTATCCCTCCAGCATGTTCTTTTTATTGTGGTGACAAGGCTTAGGTCCCTAGAGCATGTAGCTCAGAGGGATTGGGATTTCTTTAAGTGGAGCATGTCCAACAGCTCTGGGTTTGAAATAGCTTTGTATGTTAAGCAGAGATCGCCTCTGAGTAGGCGATATGCGACAGAGTAAAGCTAGAGTTTTTTAGACGGTCTGCGTAGGGCATCTGTTTGAGGCCAGCAATCCTCTTTGTGACGTATTTCTGTGGCCTTTCCAGTTGTTGTAAATGTCTTGTGAGGTACATACCAAAAGGAGCATTATACTCTATAATGGGTCTAGTGAGTGATGAGTAGAGGGGAACAATGACCTCTTTTTTTTTCTGGATGAGAAACCTTTTGTGATGAGGTGAGCCATGTAGAAGGATTTCCTGACCACTGTGGTGATGTGATTATCAAAGGAGAGATGACTGTCCACCTGTGTCCCAAGGTCTCTTATCACACTTTTGGCATTAAGTAGACTACCACTTATGTGGCAGTTCATGGGTACAGCGTTTTTACCAAAGGGGATGACAATACACATTTTGGCATTGAGCTTCATGCCATGGCTTTGACACCAGGCATCTGTCTTAGTGAGGCCCTTTTGTAGTATGTCCACATCATTAGGAGTTTTGATTATGGCTCCTAGTTTGCAGTCATCTGCAAAATTTGTTAGCCAAAGACCTTCTGTGTTAGCCTGTACTTCAGAGAAGTTGATACCAAACAGGAGAGGACCCAGGACTGAACCCTGTGGTACTCCACTTGTCACTGGTCTGAAGTCAGATTTAGAGTCTGCTACTTTCACAGTGTGGGTTCTGTCTGTGAGCCAGTTGGCAACCCATCTTGTGACATAGGGATTTATGCCTAGTTTAGTGAGCTTATCAATAATTCCAGAGTGGGGGATGGTGTTGAAAGCCTTGGCGAGATCTAGATAAGCTATGTGAACCACCTTACCCTCATCTATGGCTTTGGTGACTGCTTCAAAGAAGTCAATCAGGTTTAGGAGACATGATCTGCCTTTTACAAACCCGAACTGGGTAGGGTCCAAAGTTTCGCAATTACCAATGTCTTTGTTTATGAGTTCCATGATGATACATTCCATGGCCTTACAGACCAGGCTCATCAGGATAATGGGGCGGTAGTTCCCGGGGTCCGTCGTGGCTCTCCCTTTGTGGAGTGGGATAACCGTCGCAGTGTGCCATTCAGTGGGCACAAAGCCTGAGGTGAGGCTATGACTGAACATGGTACTTAGGTAGGGTGCCAGTTCATTCTGTAATTCATGTAGAATGCAGCCTGGGATATTGTCAGGTCCCATGGATGCTGTGTTCTTGGCTTTGGAGAGTGTGTTTTTTACCTGTGCAGCCATGATTACAGGAACTTTGCATTCTTCCGGTATAGAGCTGGGCCCTCTAGGTGGTGAGAGGGTGGTAAAGTTAGCACTGCACATATCTGCCAGGATGTTGGCAATATCAGTTGGTTTTGTATATTTAGTGCCATTGTGCTGTAACTCAGAGCAGATCTGAGTGTTGCCATTGAGATTCTTCACATAGCTATATAATGCTTTGTGGTTGTCTTCAGAGACAGTGGCAATTTTGTTTTTGTAACTAGCTTTGAAGGATTTTATGAGGAATCTCAGCATTTTACTGAGGTTGACCAGGGAGTTCCTCCAGTCATGGGATTTTACTCTTATTTGCAACAGTTTCTTTCTTCTGTTGTAGAGCTTGTTTATGGCAGAGGACCACCAGATTGGCTTCCTTTTTTTGGAGGATAGCATCTTGGTTCCATTAGGGATAGCATGATCCATGCACTCATGTAAGTGCTTATAAAGTGCATTTGTGTAGGATTCAGCAGTCGTACCTCTATTGTCCGTCTGCATGGGTGTCATGAAGTTTGCCACTTCTGTCTTAAGAAGTGTGAAGTTGGCTTTGGAGAAGTTTTTTACGGTGGTTTCTCTAATTGGGGGTGGGGGCTGGATGTGGATGTCTAGGGTGATTAGCTTGTGGTCAGATCTGACCAACAAGGAAGTGACCTCTGGTGTGGAACACCGGTTGCCCATGTTGGTAATGACCAGGTCTAGGATATTGCTGCCCCTGGTGGAGGTGTGAATATGTTGATCCAAGGGGTTGGAATTTATGAATTCCAGAAAACATTGAGCAAAAGAGTTGGTACATGAGTAGTTTTCCCAGTTAATGATGGGGTAGTTGAAATCGACGATTATTAAGGTGTTGGGTTGCACCCTAATACTTTCCAGTGTATCAAGAAATGAGGAGTGGGAATCCTGGGGCATGGTGGGGGGGTCTCTAGCAAGCTACAATTTGGATTGCAGTCTTGCCCAGAGTTAGTTGCACTTAGATAATCTCGGATGCATTATGCTGTGCAACTAGCCTGGAGGTGTGGATATCCTTAATGAATATGGACACGCCTCCACCTTTAGTGCTTCATTCCGGGTTAGGTGGCCAAAAGGTGTGGTATGAATTATAGCCTGGTAATGCAGGGGTGCTCTCTGGAGCTTTGAACCAGGTCTCTGTCACTGCACAGATGTCGATGTTTTCCATTTTAAGGAGTGCCTCAGGTGAGTGCATTTTGAGGTTTAGACTTCTAGCATTGAGTAGCATTACCCTCAGATTTTGCTTGCTTGTACCTGTTACGGTGGTAAATTTGTCATTTGAACCTTGCCTAAAGAAATGCACTGCAGAATCAGGATTTTCAGCAGGGGAAGACTCTAATTACTATCACATTACCAAAGAAAGTGGAGCAGGCGGTATGGAATACATCAAAGAACTGAAAGCAGGAGAGGGACAATTCAAGGGGCAGGAAGCAGACTTGAGGTCATCAATCCAACAGGTGGAGAAGCCGAGGACTGGGACCTTCAGCAGGACTCACAGCAACACAAACTGTGTGAATTTTCTTTTGTTAATCTAGTCTTCCTTTCAATTAACTGAAGCTGAGTTAAAGCTTTTGAATGAAGGTATAGGTTTCATTCCATCTAATGTGGACAGTGTTGTAACAGTGCTGACTGACCTTTTTATAAGGAATGAGAGTCTGAAATTTATATTTAAAGATGCACTTGATACATCTACACAGGTATGTATAAAGCCTAGTATGTTTATACTGGTGAATTGTCCCATTTTAAATGCATTTATGGGGGCATGTGAAAGGGACATACGTAACTATTATCTGAAGTCTGAAAAAAAGAAATACAATCTTTCCTTGTCTGAGTTTCAAGCTCTTGAGAAATTACAACAAAAAATAGTATTATTATTAAACAGTCTGACAAACGTGGTGCAATTGTTACTTTTAATAGAGATATGTATAATATGCTTATGCTTGAATTTTTGAGTGGCTTTGATCGTTTTGATGAAGTCCCTCTAGCAGAAGTATTTAAATGTATAAGCAAAGTTAATATGTGTATTTTTGAGCTGCAACTTAATAATGACATCAGTACTGAATTGTTTAACTATTTTACAGTTCCATGCCCTATGACACCTGTTTTGTATGTATGGTCTTCCAAAAATTCATAAAAGTTTAACCCATCCACCCATGCTTCCTATTGTATCTGGTTCTGGCTGGGTCACCAAACCTATTTCTCATTATTTACAGGTTATTTTAAGTAAATATTTATATAAAGTTAAAAGTTTCATTAATGACATGAAGATTTTTTTACAACAGTTATACTGCTGGTTTAATGAACATCAGAATGTTGAAATTTTATTTGTAACCCTTGATATTAAATCATTATTTACTGTGATACCTCTGCAATATGGGTTAGAAGCACTACGTGACTTTTTAAGTAGAACATGTGGCAGAGTTGGTAGAGAAGTGGAAACAATTTGTGAATTGACAGAAGTGGTGTTGACCAATAATCTGTTTATGTTTAACGAATGCACATATATGCAGAAAAATGGGGTAGCCATGGGTACCCCAATGGCAAATACATATGCCAATATTGTTGTTTCGTGCTGGGAAGTGCAATTTGTTTATAGTGAACTGCATTCTTTTTATGACAAAATATTATTTTTTAAACAATTTGTGGATGACATATTTTTTCTGTGGGCTGGTAATGATGCTGAACTTAAAGTGTATATATAGAATATTTAAATAGAACCACTAACTTTTTGAAATTTACAGCCTAGTTTTCTGTGGATACCATCAATTATCTGGATGTTACTTTAAATAAATGTAGTGGAGGTACTAATACTTCGATGCATAGAAAAGAGATACATTCCAACCAATATGTTCACAGAAATAGTATGCATGCCACACACACACATTTAAGGGTGTAGTCAAAGGACAAATGCTAAGAGCCAGTCAACTAAACACTGATGAGGCCAGATTTAAGTTGGAACTGGATAGAATGGCCACAGATTTTAAATGCTGTGGTCCTAGTAACTCATTGTTAAGACGTACAGCAGAGGAAGTTACTATGGAAAGAACAGGCAAAGTGAGACCCCACTTTTCTGGTAATACTAGCCATGTTAATTCTGGTCATAATTCTATAAAAATAATAATATATGCTATGTCACAACATATAATCTTAGAACAGAGGGTGTTAAGAACATTATTAGAAACAATTGGGGTATTCTTAAAAACATGCCTGTAATAATCAGAATAGTCGGAGAGGCCCTCATGCTCTTATATCATACCTGTCTGAATTTGAAACAAAGATTATACTATAAGGACTTTAAAAATAATAAAAAGTTGAACATAAGTAGAAAACAAGGTACATTTCCTTGTTATTGTTGTATATGATGTGATGATATAAATAGAAGCTGTTAATTTATATATCCTAACACTAAGAAGAAATATACTTTCAGGTGTTTTACAACTTGTAATGCCACTGCCATTGTGCATTTGGCGTTCTGTAAGGTGTGTCATGCATTCTATGTAGGGAAATCCACAAGAAGGTTGAAGGACAGAATTATTAAACACAAATCTGAAATATGTAGAGAGGTGGCAACTAATGCTTTGCTTAAGCATATGCGGGAGAAAGGAAGTACATATATATTTAACTTTAGAGTGATTGACATCAGACAGAAGAAAAAAGGGAGATCCTAACAATGAGTTAGAAGTATGTGAATACTCATGGATCACACTTTTGGAAGCTGATTGTTTTCCAGGTTTAAATACAGAAGTAAGCATTAAACCTGTTTTAAAAAGAAGACAGTTAACTTTGAAATAACATCTTGTGTGGATGGGTTTTATTTAAATGCTTTACCTATTTTATGGCTATACTGACTTTCAGTAACATTTACCTGTATATATGTCTTTAAAATGAAGTGCTTAACATAACTGTGTCATGTGATTAGTCTTATGGTTTGAATTTACTATTTAAATTAAGGTATTTGATATTTTGTTTTATGCACTGATGAAGGGTTGATCCTGAAACCTTTGTGATTCTTTTCCTGTTTGGAATAAAAGCTGCTTTTTACCTCAGCATTTCCAGGTTTTGGATTTTTTTACTATCAATCAGACATCAGGCCAGTGACATGATTAAGAAAGCACAGAAACTTGCATTTACTATTGCATGGGCCATAGGGTTACTGGTGATGGTCCTACTACCAAACCACCACTGACTGAAATAGAGGACATCCTGACCACTTTCACTGACCCCAACGGCTCATCAGGGGGTTCCAGATTCATACTTGATATAGGTGCTCAGGTGGATGATGAGCTAAATGTGTCTAATGGTGAATTTCCAGGTATGTCATATTAAAAATTATGTTTTATATATAGAGAGTGAGTGATGGAGGGATGAAGGTAGAGTGAGATACAGAGAGAGGATGGAAGAAGGAAATTGAGGAGTAGATTGTTCTATAAGATGTTTCTCAATATGCAGATGAATGGCAGACTTATTGCTGTTTATTGTGTCATTTACATTTTAATGCTTTTCAGCCCTCTTTTTTTCACCATTTCTTTTGTGTAGACACATCTGATACTGATTTACAATGATCACCTGCAAACGGTAGGCATATATCCATTATGTTGGTTTATTTTAGTAGTTTTTTACTTGTATTTGCATGCAATATTGTTTAACTTAATTTTTACATAGCATGAGTTTGATCACTTTTTATTCTGTTTCTATCTTTGTTGAGTTCATTACTTATCATAGGTGAGCCTTCCACCAGTACTGTGGAACTCCTACATCCTAATGTCAGAGAATTGGTAGTTTCTGATGATGATGAAGATGATAAAGAAGCACTCTCTAGGGATGCAGAGGGTCAGTCTGACACTGAGGTTGTGGATCCCACATCCTCTGCCCAGAGTATGAACACAGTCAGTAAGCCTACACGTACCCATGACATAGATCCATCTGAGATATGACAGGTTGAGGATGACACAAGGTTGAGAGGGTGGCTTAATGGCTAAGGTGTTTGACTTACAAACACAAGGTGCAGGGTTTGAGTCTCACATGGGATAACTGGCTAGGCTTAAAATGGCTCGCAAGGGCAGTTAACTTAGTACTAAACTATGAGCCTATGAATTATGAACCTATGAACCTATGAACACAATTGATCAGAGAAGTGTGGTTACCCTAGATGCAGAACTGGCTGAGCCTCCCCTAGCCATCATGAGAGTGAAGTGCCACACAGGCATTGCTCTCCACCCTCCACCTGACGTTGGTGTGTCAGTAGGTATCACACAACATATGTATATGGCCACTTTGGAAGCACTGGCACTTTCCACCAAGGCCTTGGAAGATACATTATGAGTATTAAATCCTGTGCATTCTGACATGCTAGACTGCCTGAATAATGTGAGTGACTCCTTGAAGAGGATGAAAGACACACTGGATTGGGTAGTGTCTGTAATGGAAGATCTGCTATGGGAAGGTCAGCATCCATATAGCCAGAGAGCTGCTACATCATCAGGTGTTAGCCAATGTGGCCATGCCAGATCCTTCTCACATAGTGGCTCTACTTCCATTACTTAGTCAGTGACTGAGGTCTCTACACCCAGACAAAGTTTCTGGTCATGGGTGTAGTCATGATGACAGCTCATCCAACAGACATCATTCATATTCAGGTAGCACCCGACTTCTAGCCAGGGCCATAGAACTAGCAATGCAACCCCTGACAGAAGTAGTTCTTGTGGAGAAGGGTGATGATGGTTAATTGACTGCTGTACCATGCATGGCTTTCACCTGCTCAGGATGCCAGGATGGAGTTCTAGAACAATGTTTTGATTGTGTTCACTCAGACCCACACACTTTAAATATCAACTTGCCTAACCAACTCACACACACACACACACACACACACACACACACACACACACACACACACACACACACACACACACACACACACACACACACACACACACAACTTATATAAACATTATTGCTGAATAATATAAATCTCTTGATACTGGCCCTGACAACTGTATACTTGCTGAAAAGCATGTTTGTCACTCACACCCACTTACTTCATTGGTATCAGGCTTGCCCTCCTGTATTCCCTCCACCTACTCTATGCACATAATGATAACTGCCCTGCCCTTTGCACATTTCTTTGTGACATAAGGTAGTCTGTATGTCTGATGTACCGAGTCGATAGCTAATGCCTGCTTACTCAGAAACTTGCTTTAATGTAATGTATTGCAGAAGAAATGTTTTTATATTTATTTTTCCTGCTCAGTTGTAAATGATAGGTTAAGCACTTCTTGACCTTCTTTGTGTTTGTTGTATTATTCTTAGTAATGCAGTCATACTAGATAGTTAATTATTTCTTGCTGCTGTATCTCTGCAAATGATGCTAACATTGACTTGCTCACTGTTGGTTTATGTACACTGGTCAACTTAAATGCATGATGCACAGTATTGAGCAGAATCGTATATGTACATTGAATAAATGAATCATAAATTAATGCTGACATTACTGTACTGCTGAGCCATGTTTCATCTTAGTGGCATAAATATTTGCATAAGAGAGTAATCATTTATATATAATTTTTTTAAAGGTTCCACACTAACCTTGTTAATACTTGCAGCTATGAGATGTGTCCTTGGTGGCTGACTCTATCTGATGCTGAACGAACACAACCATTACATGGTTAAGTAAAGTTTGAGGACTTTGGCAGGTGTCAGCTTTAATATTTGTATGTGCTTAAGATCTT
Source organism: Protopterus annectens (assembly GCF_019279795.1). Taxonomy (NCBI): domain Eukaryota; kingdom Metazoa; phylum Chordata; order Ceratodontiformes; family Protopteridae; genus Protopterus; species Protopterus annectens. The sequence goes on along the minus strand of NC_056728.1, from coordinate 1,575,224,558 downwards.
TGTTTTTCATTTCGGTAGTAATTGTATGTGCTATCCTTTGCCTCCTAGCCAGAGACATGCCATATTGTGCATGCCTACATCTGCCAGCTCCATCTGCAGCTGATGGCTCTTCCTCAGACTCATCATCTGTATGTACTGAAGCTGCTGGTTCTACCTGTGGTTCTGGGACTTGTTATTACTGAAGCTGTTTTCTGATAATTATATTGTTCAACATGGCAAATACTGTGAGTATTTTGTCAAAGATGGGTAGCTTATGCAGCAGGATACATTCTGATGTGACCAGACAATTGAACCTTGATTTAAGCAAGCCAAGTAATGGTTTTATTATCTTCCTAGTTTCAGCATGTGCAGCATTGTATCCTTGATCAGTGGGGTCACATAGGTTTCTCATGGATGTCATTAGCCAAGATTCCAGTGCATAGCCTGCATCTACCACTAAATGCCCTTGTGGAAAGTCACACCTAGCAAGCATTACGTACAGGTCACAGGTGGGCCATATGTGTGTGAGTCTTGAAAACTGATAGGGTTACCTGCATACGCATTGTAGATGATCTCTTGGACATTACAGACAACTTGACAGTTAATAGAGTGGTATCCTTTTCTGTTGATGTACCTCCTTCCCTGTTCACCAGATGGAGCTTTTATTTCTATGTGTGTGCAGTCTATGGCTCCAAGATCCTCAGGGAGGTGTGCTATGGCACAGAATTGTTGCACGGTGGTTGGTCTGTCCCCTGGGGTAAGTTGGAAGCAGATATGATTACTTGCATGCTGTAACATTGCATTCAGAAACTGATTTAAGTTTTTAGAGGCTTAGGTCTGTGATACCCCTTATATATCCCCTGTGGGTCTCTGAAATGTACCTGTAGCTATTATACATAATGCTACACATACCTTTGTTTCCACTGGGATGGGTTCTCCGTGATTTCCCTCAGGCCTCAGGTGAAAGCCACAAATATTTCATATTTCCTCTACTGTATCCCTGTCCACCCTGTATCACTCTACAATTTCTGTATCATGCAGTCCATGATAAGATAAACAGGGTCTGAACACTCTTCTCATTCTTGGCAGAGATCTGGCAGTGACAGCACCTTGAATTAAAGCCTGTTGCACATACAGGTTAATGATGGCAGCAGCAACCCTTAATATTGTTTTTCCTGTTTCCATGGGTGTATTATAACGAGTTTTGGATTTCAGGGCAAATGGGAGCACTGAGTATACACTTCACTTTATACATTCCTGTATAGCTCCTTGGATTGTTTGATTGTTTAATTGGCATGCACTGCAGCTACTTATACCTTCCTTAGCATACTCTGCTGCCTACCCTTGTTTTGAGTAAGGGGTGCAAACTGCAGGGCTGCTTAATGAATACCAAATAGTGCACTATATTGTGTATGACACTCACACAATAGCAACGTTAAATGTAGATGTTCATTATTCTGGCCCAAGTGTAGAACATCTCCCATTTTTGTTTAGCAAACTCTGGCATGGATTTCAAGAAATGTTTTCAATCATTTTAAGTATTAAAGCAGGTAAGTATATGCTTGCAGATGTACATACATGAAATAACAATGCAAACACCGTTTTGTGTCATGCATATTTCTTTGATTCTAAATTCACACACACAACAAAAACTATAATATATGTAACTATTACATTAATTAATATTGTGATCAATTTAGATTATTTTAGCTAACAGAAGGGTAAGTCTTAAATGTATGATTCTGAAACTGACCTAACCTGAATCTTTGCTGAAGTCAGTACTGAAAATGTCCTGTTTGGAAACAATGAAAAGCTTAGCTCTGGTCAGTGAGCACAAAAGTCTAAGGTCTTTGGTTACCCTAACGACACAGTAGTCCAGACATATGGTAAGATGACTTAACTGAGAAATATTTGTGGCAGACAGCAGTATAGCTTGATTTCATGACTGTCCTAATCTTTATATTTACCATTTGTTTACTAAAGTTGTAAAACTGCTGTGACCAAGGTCTAACTCAGAAAAGCAATTACAATTAAACTGTAAATTAAATTATGTTAACATGCTTACCAAGCACCTGATGAAGTGAATGCCTCAAAACTTACACAAAAGCGCACTGCCTTATTTACATTTGTTAGCCAACTCAGACATGACATCATGGTGTCAGACAGGTAACGCCTGTACAAGATTTTATAGCTTAGAGAAAAGAACAAAGTGCAAGGATATTGAATGACTTTTTCAGGGTCAGAGGTCTCTGCATAAGCACCTGACATTTACCACTGTTGAAACTAGTGATAATATGTTGTGTGTCTCTCTTTATACTTATATCTATATCTATATCCGTATCTATACCACTATCAATATTTGTATCGATGTCGGTATCTGGATGTATGTGCTTATAGATATGTACCCTTTTACTCATCTGTGTCTCTCTCTCTATATTGTGTTTGCTAGCTTCTGGTTTTGAATTTACTCACACACACACACACACACACACACACACACACACACACACACACACACACACACACACACACACACACATTGTTGAACAATAAGCTATCAATGATAGTAATATTATCAACAGAAAAAAGTGACATAAATAAAAGTATTAATCAGGGATAAAAATATGTTAAATGGACACATAGCTATCTCTATATACAATGGAATTTACCAGAAGTGGAGTGGCATAAGCACATTTGTTTGCCTGTTTGCATATGTGTATATTACCCCTCAACTGACCAGAATTTTGCAGAATGTCCAGAATTTTAGCTTATATATTTAGTATATTCCTAATAAAATTTGTGGTTTTCTGGCAAATCACTGAGATGATCTGAGTAATGAAGTCTCTAAATAGTGACATACATTTGAGTTTCAGACTTCAAATCCTTCAGAAAATGCATGTTAAAACAAATCCTGTTGGTCTAGCAACCTTCTAACTTAATTAGAGCAATATTTAAAATATGTCCCCATTTGTGAGCCTTTCTCCCCCCATCTTGTCAGACTGTGACCAGATTTCTTGCACTAAGAGGTTGAGAGGTATGGTGTACATGTATGGAGTCGTCATGCTCCATATCCTGTTACTTACATGCACAGCTGTTATTATCCTTCACCAACCTGCCTCCATTTCTCCACTGTCTGCCTTACTAACTAATATGTAGTTTCTGCAGTTTTCCCTTCCTACACCATGGCAGTCTGTTATACTGAAGTTCCTAAAATTAAAAAAAAGATCATTTTAGAAACATGATCTGCTCCGTTAATTTAGAACATATTTATGTATGGATGTATGTACATATGTATGTATTGGTATATGTATGTAAGTATATATATCCATTCATTTATTACTAAATGGGTTGTCCATCTGATCACAATACATTTTCTGCAGAGGCCCAGGGAAAATATTCCATACATGTAATGTGACATCTTATAGAAATAATCATGTAAAGTACACACGCACACACATACACAAGCACACACGCACACACGCACACACACACACACACACACACACACACACACACACACACACACACACACACACACACACACACGCACACATATACACACACACACACACACACACATTGTACAAAATGGAGCTGTATGCCCTTGGTAATGACTATTCTGGCAAACTGGTCTGAGAAGAGCAACTATCTAAGCTGTAATCCAGAACGGTCCCCAATGATGGCTCATTTACAGAAACCGAGTGTTTCCCTCTTTGCAAGGATATTGGAACTTATCCATGGAGCCAGGACTGGAGGAGGTTGATGTTTGCCAGTTAGTACCTAGTGCCTAGGTAACCAACATAGTCCTGCCTGACTCTACCTAAAAAGACTGCATAGAAGTGGTATGTAGGCTCACCACTCAATCATGATGAGTGACAGTCAGACTAATGTCATCCAAGTGCAGATACAAGCAGGATGAATTAAGGATGATATGACCTTGACAATGGACACTTTGCTTAAGACATAGAATGCCACCTCTCTGCTGTGGAAGGCACTGGAACTTGGGCAGAATGCTGAAAATTAACAGCCAGAGTTAGTTGGTCTTATACACAGACTTCTTAAGTGGGGACTGTCTTTCCTACTCTGAGGGTGACCCTAGGTCTGCAGTAAATGAGAGATTTTCTTTAATATGACTGCTGCTTTCAGAAAGGGAACCCCCAATATCTGCACATGTGCATCAAACAAGTGCAGTTATTTGGAGTACACCTCTCAACTGTGCAGAATTTTTCACAATGTCCAGATTTTTGATTCAGTGTTGTCGTCTCACAGTATGACGTTGTCCTGTTCGATTCTCAGCTAAAGCGTCTTCTGTGTTAAGACATGCGTGAATGGGCGTACCTTCGTTGAAGGTTGTGCGTCAGAGCTGGCAACTCAGTACGTAAAAAATCTACTGCCAATCATTAGCGGACCAGAGTTCCGCTGTGGCGACCCCTAACCGGGAAAAGCCGAAAGATACAACTTTTGATCTGTTCCTCATAAAATTTATTTTCTGCCAAATCCTTATGAACTGAAGTCACTAAAAATAAGACATTTGAATCTCTGACTTTATACATTTCAAAAAATATGTGGTTATGCAAAACTTGTCATTCTATTAACTTTCAAAGTTTATGAGAATGATATTTAAAATATGTCCCTTATTTTAAGCCTTTGCCCACCCCTATTTTTGGCTTTGTCTTCAATTCTTGTGCTAAGAGGCTGAGAGGTATGATTGGAGTGCAGGTCCTTCTTAGAAACTATGAGTGCAGTGCTTGAAGTGATAACAGTTAAGTATTCTATAGTCCTACTGGGTGACGTCAAGATGGAGGGACCTGAGCTGGAGGAATGCTGTGCCTCATCAGTACCTGAGTGGATAACTATTTTTGGACTTGCGTGCTAAATGCGGATAAACAAATCCCATGTTCACACACCATGTTGCTCAGTGCTAGCATATTTTGGCTCTAAGGTCAGTATTTAACTTTGCAGTCACTTGAACACATTCCTCATCCTTCCTGGAAAAAAATATGCCAAAGTGTTGGAAACGAGGGCCCGTAGAACAGTTCAGCCTCTAATTTAGAAGGGACAATGCAGACTCCATTTGCACTATGGAATAGTACATCTAGTCTTTGTTTGCACAGATTTGGGGGGGGGCAATGTGAATCTGTCAGTGCTATCAGCATGTTTTCCAGTGATTTGGATAAGGCATGTAATTATGCACCTAGAATGTAAAAAGGGAAGAGGTATCCTGTGTTTCATAACCCAGCAGTAGCTCTGAAATCACTTGCTAATTCAAATCAGAATGAAAACAGTCATTGCTCGACTGTTTTGCATTGTTTTGGGGGGTTTGTACTTTCTGTAATGTTGTGTGACTGTGGAGTTGGTATGTATAATTTGTGCAGGTACTGGGGTACAGGAGCTTGCGATCTACAAAACAAAACAACATTTTTTTTATCTGTACTGTTTGAATGAATGGCATTGAAGTGCTTCAGTTGGTTATGATCATTCTGAGTACTCAGCTGATCACAATCCCTTCTTACATAGCAGATGCTGTTATAAATGCTGTAATAGTAGGAAGGCCCAGGGCTGCTGCTGCATGCAGTTTCATCCTTGATATAGAAAATGAGAATCATGTCCTCTTTCTCAACATTAAGTCAGATATATTCAAGAGGGGCACAGGACTTTTCCATTGATGTATTTTGAGTATTCTATTGTTTACAATTTTCAAAGATTGCTAAGATCTAGAGCGTATGCAGTTTAGAGATATGAAAGTGTCATATTTGTTTTTTCAGATGAGTTTTTCCTTATTAATCTCATGTTAGTGTGATTGCTTATGCACAGTAATTAAATTTTTTCCTGATAATGAATTTTCTGGAATGAAATTCATCACCTTCACATTACAGATCATAGCTTTCTCTTAGAAAAGAATGTATTGCGTAATGTAGCAGAGGGAGAAGGTACTTCAGGTAGAGTTAAAAGTAATACAAGCTTGTTCACAACTCAGAATAGATGGAATTGGGAGACCGACCAGAAGAGGGCTGCAGTTCTGCAGGCAATGTACTGGACTGCAGTGGTGAAATGAAAGCTGGAGCATGAGTCAGTGCATTTATGTCTGTATGCTCACTTATAGAAACATGAATCTTGGGTAGAGACTGAAAGGATGAGATCACAAATGTTAAGTGGAGAAATGAGGCTCGTTCACAGGGTAACTTGGCTCAGTCTCTATAATAGACTGTAAAGCTCAGCAATCTGGCAGGATCTGTTAGTACGGCCTCTGCCCACCTAAGATGACAGAAGTCAGTTGAGTTGCTTTGGACACTTTATAAGGGTTCACCTGGGTGGTTATCAAGAGAAGTATACCAGGCAGAGTCCATTGGAAGGAGTCCTTGGGGAAAACCAAGGCTATGCCAGAGAGATTATATCTCTCACCGTATCTGAGAGAACTTGGGGATCCCATAGGTAGAGCTGGAGATTATTGTTGGGATTACAAAGCCTAGTTGAACCTGCTCAGCTTGTTACCACTACAGCCTTCATCAGGACAAGATGTTTAGGAAATGGATGGATAGATGACTATTATACAGCTGTGATTAATTACAATGCATTCATCATTACACACAAAGAGATACAGGCATGTGCAATGAATGATCAGTCTTTGTTTCTATATTAATGCAAAGCTTGACAGCTATATGTACTGAAAAACAAGCAGGTAGAGAGAAAGCTTAGGGACTGTTGAAGTAGCACAAGTGATACATATTCTAATCAAATGTACAATTATAGGAAAAGGGGCACAACACCCCAACAACATAGTACACCCCATTCCTCCCAACAATCTAAGCTGTGGGTATATTCATTTACCAGACTTAAATCAATTACCATATTATCATCTAACATTAATCCTTTGGCAGTTAGTGCAGAAGATTAAGGTTAGGAGTTGCTAATAAGCTGCTTCCTATAGTACAGGCTTTGAGTCTCTCAGCCTTCATTCGCCTGCTATGTGACTCTAAGCAAGTCAGTTAACCAGACAGTCCTTTTGGGGCATTTGGGAACATGGGCCTAGTTCCTCCATGGTCTCCTGCACTACATGTGTAGTAACTACCGATGAACTATACAAAACTAGAAGGCTCACAAAACATCTAATGGAGCAGGCGCACACACTTTGTTCTAAATTACCCTGCTGCTATGACACAGCATTGTTTCTAGTGATGCTTTTCATATACTTAAAAATTTAAACAAATGCAAGCTGCTGCAAGTGTAGAAAATTAAACCAAGCTAAACTTGGTGCATGTTTTATTGCTTAGGTCTATTTTGTGTTGGAGAACATAGTCTGTTGATGCATTGCTTGCACTTAGTGCAACATTTTCTTATTATAATAGCTGAAAAATGAAAAGCTGCAATCAATGTCCTCAGCTGTGCTTATGCGTTTCAGTAGAAAAACTCGTGGAAGAAACTTATGAGACATTTGACCTAGAGCCAGGGTACTTGAGTTATAGCATGTCTATCATCTTAGCGTTAAACTGTTTGATTTGTAAAGAGCAGCTAACTGAAGTGTAAAGCAGTCAAACAACTAAACAACAAGGTGCAATCTGGCTTAACAGCTTATTCTGTCATGCCTTGAAGTTGAACATTTGTTGCTAGAATTTTATCTTTCACAGTACTTTGTACAATATTGATAAGTGCACATTTGCATTTCAGTTTATCAAAATTAATAGTTGCAAGACAGATCCTGGGATTTATTAACAAGCGTGTACACTTTGTGCTAAGGCTACATGATGTAAGCATGTTAGTGCAATTAGTAGCAGTGCTCATTGAATATGTATGCTTTAAAGAAGCCTACCCATTTATCAGCACCTTTTTGTAGGTAGCAGAAGTGTTAGCATCCACAAAAAGGTGGATGGACACTTGAGTACAAAATGTAAACAAATGTTGTTGCCTGTAGGCAAACCTAGTGAGCGAGCATATGCTGACAGCATAATACAAGGCGAGGGCAAGATTCATGAATGAATTAAGATGCAGGAGAAGGAAAACGGGAAACTGTACTCATATATATATATATATATATATATATATATATATATATATATATATATATATATATATATATATATTGTGATCAGTGCACAGCCAAGAAGCAAGGGAAGCTAAATGGGGAAACTGCTCAGATATGTAGTAGGATTACTGCACAAACAAGAAGGAAGGAAGACTAAACAGGGAAAATGTACTCAGATATGCAATGGGATTTGTACATAAACAAGAAGCAGGTGTGAAGGGAGAAGTTAAAAAAGAAGATTGCTAGTGTTCGTACTTTAAATACATTTTCATTTCAGGATGGATTCCTGAGTGTTTCCGTCTGCTTTTGAAAATTTATTTCCTGCCAACACAAAAGTGCTAACATGGCAAGTGTAGAAAGTTCTTCTTTTTTGGAATTTGGAACTTGTGCCCAGTATGGAAAAGCACAGATAGTCGGGAGATTTTAGTAAGCAAAATTAATTCTGTAGTGTTCAGTTTAATTAGCCAATGGTTGTATTTTAATTGTTAGAATAGTCTTGCATTTTTCAAAAATAATATTTAATATTCATGCTTTGAATAGCTCAAAGAGACAGGAACTTGATTTCATACTCTCACATGTAAGTGCGTTCTCTGCAATAAATGAGATTACTCTTCTCTACTGAACTCAGAGGTAAGTATCAGCAACTGATGCCACAGAAAAAGGCATGTCAGTTGTGTCATGAAGAACACCCTTGAAGGAATTACATTTCTTCTCTATTGTAAGGGGTATGGATCCCCTAGCCTGGAGTGTGAGACTAAAATTGTGGCCCTCTGTCTCTGCCATGGCAAATTTCTTTGCCTAAGCCACTCGTGTTTGATGCTGTTACCCAACAGACAGACAAGTGTTACCAGATTCAAACCCCTGCCTGTCATACTACACACTACACAGTGCTGTGTATTGCTTGCATCTGTCACAGGAGGTAGTACTGGAGCTTGTCACAAATAACAGAATTCAAGTTGTGAAATAAGAAAGGACTGCTGATGTTAATTTATACAATATTAATTAGTCAGACTAATGAAAAAGAGGTGCCATACCTCTCAACCTCTTACAGCAAGAAATCTGGACAAAGACATAAATAAAAGTGGGGCAAAGGCTTAAAAATATGGACAATTTTTAATTATTGCTTTTACAAACTTAGAAAGTTGATAGAATAACAGGTTTTGCATTAGCATTCATTTTCTAAAGGGTATGAAGTCTGAAACTCAAATGTCTGTCATTATTTTCTAATTTCAGTCATTAACAAGTTGCCACTAATTTGTCAGAAAGCCGCAATTTTATAAAGAACTGACCAAAAGTATGAGGCAAAAATATGAATATTCTGCAAAAATCTGTACAGTTGAGAGGTACCTATGTCAACATTCACTCAAATGTGCACAGTCCAGTAATCAGTGTTGTTTGGCTAAGCCATTCTTTTATGTCCACATTGTTTTGTACACACACACACACACACACACACACACACACACACACACACACACACACACACACACACACACACACACACAGACACACACACACACACAGTCCCTGATACAAACCACACTCTCTCTGTAGATATGCTATACAAGTCAGCACTTACTGCATGTGCCATGTGAGCACTCACACAACAAGAATCCTAGAACAACTGTTTTAGTGCCACAAAATCACCAAGTGCGTTGAAAGTTGATGTCCAACAAAAAAAAATGGATACAAATAAATTGTTGCAATGATGTTTGTATCATGTCAGTACATTCACATATCATCATTGCTGGAATTGAACAGCCACCTATGTAAGTTAGCAGGTTAATGAAATGTACATGATTCACATGTGCCAAAGTGAAAGTCATAACACAATTCTGAGACTCCACCTATGTGAAGTCATGACATCATTTGACTGTGTTGCTTGAGGTAAAATGGATGGGTGAGGCCTCTCTCACTGTAATTGCATACATTACAGCTGTAATAGATGTAATTCATACATAGCAGTATACTGACACACAATGATTATAGTCACTAACTATAGGTTTTGAGCACCTACCTATGTGACCATAGAAGCTACATGATATTGTGAAGAACAAACTAACCACAGGAGAAGTCTTACTACACTTATGAGACATTCATATACTTGAAGGCATTATATCGTCTTATTGCTGCAAGGCATATGCGTGCCAGTAATTTCATTGAAAGAATATTGAGAGATGTTTCATTGTCATACAATATTGTATGATGCTACAAATAACCAAACACATGTGAAGCATAATGCTGTCATCACTGTGAGTTTAGAATCCCAACCATGCACAATGTGTAGATAATCCTGGATTTGAATCCATGGCTTCCTAAGGCAACAACAAACAGAACACTAACTTCATCATGCCAGAGGTGAAGGGTTAGTTCTGCTACCATTAGAAAAGGTAAATTTCATCAAATGGCATAATCAGTATTAAACAAAGCATTTCACTGTGAAAATTTAACAGAAGTTCCTGTAACAGTAATCCCCAGCTGTACATATACACAGCAGACAGTGGGTGACAACACTGTTACCTGCTTATACATTTATAGTCATTCTGACACAACGGAGTCTAAGAAGTAATGGCTCAAACTATTGACTACTTAAAATCACAAGCTAGAGAATACTGCCTGATTCAAAAGCATCACATGAGATGTTGGTTTATAACTGTGACAGTACACATTTGTATGCTTAACATCACTAGCTTTTAATATGGTTCTGGTAAAAAGAAAAGAATATGGGGGAAGAGAACAATAACACTCTACAGTTATTCATCCTATGGGGGAATGTAGGTATCGCGCCACACTGTTAACACAGCCGCAAACATTTTTAGAGTCAGTAAGCGCTGCTGAGCGGCGTGCACGAGAATGCCAACATGGAAACTTCCATGGCATGCAAATCACCTCATAAGCAGGTGAACCTCATGCAAATGAGGCAGGGAGAGTGATCCAGCAAGCAGATAGGGTGCTCTGCAAACCCCATGTCAGTGTCCGTAGTGTACATGTGAAAATTCTGTATACAGGAATATAACCATACAAAAGGGGTTGTAAAAATGTAGATAGATGGACAGAAATGACATAGTACTTACAGATATGAGTAAAACTATCCTCTATGTGTCTGACAAATTAAAGGAAATAAGTTAAACTAAATTTATTTTTTTTAATAATCTGGGCATGTTTGCAAGGCGCTCTGTGGAGCACATACCTGCTTTATAAAAAATAAAAGAAAAAAAAGTGGAAAAAACAAAATTAATATGGTGTGACAGAAATGTATTACAGGACCCTGCATGGAGTATCTGCGATGGTGCACCGGTGCTTTTGCTAATGTGGCAAGGCTTTGAAGCATGTAGTTTCCAGGCTGCGAACACGGATCCCAATGCAAATGAAGTGTAGTTACTGACTAGCACAATGGGGTGATTGTATCTACATATCCCCTTTGTGTAGGCAGAGAACCATATTGTTGTTTACAGAGGAGGTTGCTGACACCAGGGGAGAGTGTGTCAAATGATTTCTAAGCTTATTTCAGGATGTTTGCGTGCTTCACCATAGTGCTGTGAGTATCCTTGCAGAGGGGAGTGTGTTTCCGCATGTTTGTGCAGCATGCTGCTATGCTGAATGTGGAATTCTGTGGGGGTGTGTACACTGACTGCTAAGCTTTGTTTATCTGTGGCGCGCATGTTTGCATGCCGCACCGCAGTAATAATTATATCTGAAACCCAGTGACATATTAATTAGTTTTGACCTCTGTTTAACTTAAACTAGGGCCATTAAATGATGTTAATGACATACTAGGCAGATGGAATGCATCATAGGTAGCCAATCACACAGTCAGCACCTACAGCAGAGCACTAAAATGTATGCATACACCTTATAATCTAATTTTTCTCCCATAATCTGCACCATTGGAGTACAGACTTGAGAATTTTAACTGAGTGAATGCTAGGAGCTGCTATAGGTCTTTTACATCTGTATGCGCTAGATGCTGAAGTCAATGCTGCTGCTGCTGACAATAGGCCTAGAATGAGAAGGAGAGGAGTGTTCAAGCCCAGGGTAACCTACCAGGAGCTACATGAGCTGGACATTGTAGAGCGCTATAGGGTGGACAGGGACATACTACAAGAACTCACTGAGCTCTGCCTCCCTCAACTCAGACCGAGAGCTAATAGAGGGGAACCCATCCCAGTCAAAACAAAGGTATGTGTAGCCCTTAGGATACTAGCTACAGGTAATTTCCAAAGGCCAACTCGGGATGGTGGTCTCATTCAGCTTCCAGGGTACTCCACAGTTCCTGAATGCCATGCTACCACATGCCAGTGAGCATATTTCTTTTCCCCTCACCCCTGAGGTGAAGGCCAGCAATGTGAAACACTTCTACCATGTAGCACACTATGCTGATACTGGGTGCCATAGATTGCACTCTTGTACAATCAAGTCAACACCCAGTAAGGGGGATAGAATCTACATCAGTTGCAAGGAATACCACTCCATCAACTGCCAGATTATGTGCAATGCACAGGGCATTGTTATGAATGTGTGTGCTGGCAGCCCTGGCAGTTATCATGACTCCAATATCTGGCATGCATCACAGCTGTACCAGATGTTTGCTAGGGGGGACATCCCACATGGCCATTCACTGGGGGATGCTGGCTACACACTGGAACCATGGATGATGACACCCATCAAAAATGCACACACACCCACTGAAGAATGCTATAATGAAGCACACGCACAAACTAGGAATATCATAGAGCATGTATTTGGGCTTCTGAAGTCACAGATTCAGTGCCTCGATATATCTGGTGGAACCCTGCAGTACTCTCCAGCCACATGTGCCCATACGTTCACAGTATGTGCCATGCTACACAATATAATCCTGCAGAAACAGCTGTAGCAGGATCAGCAAAGGGAAGGGATACACAATCCATCAGTGCCTATGTCACCATAGCCACAGTCACAGGAGGACTCACAGGAGGAAACCCTTGAATATGTCCCTGTAGGAAGACATAGGCATGCCCAGTATACCCTGGCTTTAGCTAAGAGACAACGCATAGCACATTCACTGACAACCTAAGGCCCTAGGGACTGACACCTCACAAAAATATAGTACAATTGTTGATGCCAGACAACCCACACAACATGGACTTAACCATGTATTGGCTGTGTACTGCTTGCATCATACAGAGTCAGCCCTGAACTACAGTCTTGTCAACTGCTGCATTTGCATGGTAAGTCTCTAACCTACCAACTTCTTGTAAGGATTACTATAATATGGTATTGTATGTGTGGATCTGCTGCATTTATGCAAAGAAATATAGTGGGCTATGTGGACAGAAGTAACATTCACATGTGACTACAGGTACCTGGTCCAAAATAATGTGTTCCCTATTAATCACTAGACCTCATGGTTGGAATATGCAGTACATCAGTCAAGGGCATTGTTAAACAGTGGGGTCTCATGATATTTGGACTACTCCCTATCCCAGCAGAACATGATATGTTGTCCCCCCCCCCCAGAACCAGCACAGCAGTGTTCCCATATAATTGCTTTAGCAGTAAGTCAGCAATGGTATATCAGCAGACCAGACAATCTCAAGGCTGTAACATAGTACATGGTCACACTCTGTCTGGCAGTCTGTGTGGCTCAATGGACTAGGAAAGTTAGCATGGGTACTAGTGTTGCTGCTTCTAATCTGGAAGTAGGCTCATCTGTTGCATGTGAGGTATTATTATGTTGGTGGTATCACAGACTGCTAGTCTGTGAGTGGTGAAACATTATGAACCTCAGTCACATATTAAGTAGAGCAGACAGGTGAGGAATGCTGTGGACAGTTAGAGTGACGTGCAGTACTGCAGAAACAGGGACAGATGTCAATGTCTGTAACATACCTCTCAAACTCTTAGTGCAGGAAATCTTTTCAAAGCCCGACAAAATGGGGGGACAAAGGCCCACAAATAAGGGCATATGTTAAATACTGCTCTCATAAATGTAAAAAAAATTGCTAAAATAACAGAGAGTGTGTTTTAACAGACAATTTTCTGAAGGATTTGAAGTCAGACACTAAAATGTATGTCACTATTTAGTAATTTCAATCCTAAGTTCATCCAAGTGATTTAACAAAAAACACACATTTTATGAATAACAGACCATGAGCCAAAACTCTGGACATTCTGTGAAACTCTGGACAGTTTAGAGGTATAGTCTGTAACACACCAAACCCCAGACTGGAGTACAGGTAGGTGTGGTGCCTGGAGTCACTTTTTTAAGTATTGTCACACTTAATTCTGTTGCTCCATCAACAGACTGACCTGTTATGTATAGATATGTCTATAAATACAGACATATATGTATACATATCTGTCTGTCACTGTCTCTGTCTCACATACATAGTATATCTATCACTATATAGTGTCAAAAAGATATATGCCCATATATATATATATATATATATATATATATATATATATATATATATATATCTCACTCTCTCTCTCTCTCTCTCTATATATATATATATATATATATATACATTGATACATAGGTTCTCCCCATATATCTACATAACACATATACATATCATAGACACACACATTTACATTTATGTATACAGCTCTGTTAATTACAGACATATGTGTGTATTTGTATTGTTCTATATACCATAATAATAGTGAGTAAATCTGAACTATCACACATCCATACTGCTGCTCAAAGGATCCAAACTAAAGGAGCAACAGTACATAATCCTCTATTAATTACAGACATATGTGTGTATTTGTATTGTTCTATATACCCTAATAATAGTGAGTAAATCTGAACTATCACACATCCATACTGTTGCTCAAAGGATCCAAACTAAAGGAGCAACAGTACATAATCCAATTATTTCTGTGCTGACTGGATCTCATTATGTAGACACACACAGGTGAGCAGGTCGTGTAATGTATAATGTTGTCAACAGATGCATTGACAGGGCACATTGTTCTTAACCATAGGTTTGCCCATCTAACTGCAAGCAGCCACATATGGCCATACTAGTAAATGTACACACATAGCTAGGATAATAACAGTTATCCCACTGCTAGGATACTAGATGCAGATAACAGTATGAAGCAATATCACTCTGAAAACCACAGATGCTGTTCAACTTAAGCCTAGTTTGTGTGATGTACAAGTACTGTGCCTGCAATCACATATACAACAGACTAAACATGTGGTGTGTGCAATAAGTACTGTGATCTATAGTGAATACAAATAGATAGGTAGGGGTTCTAGTCTCACTCTAGGCTACTTGGTGCATGTGTGTGAGTGTGTGTGTGTGTGTGTGTGTGTGTGTGTGTGTGTGTGTGTGTGTGTGTGTGTGTGTGTGTATATACCCCTGCAAAACAACTGCCATGCCCTCATGAGCTATCTGCCTGTAATGGTTATACACTTTTTAGCCCTGTAACTTGCTGCTGGCTTCTACATTGCCCTCTTCTACAAGGCCTGATGATGTCATCCACCTTAAGACAACCAGCTGACAGTGTAGTGTCAGGACTTAAGGTATGGTGCATGCGATTAATATTGTGATTTACAGTGTGCAAAACTAGATATGTAGGGGTTCTAATATAACTGCAGGCTATTTGGTGCCCTTGTGCATATACCCCTGCAACTCACCTGACATGCCCTCATATACTATCCACCTTCAATGGTTATGCACTTTTTAGCTGTGTAACTTCCTGTTGGCTTCCACACTGCCCTCTTCTACAAGGCCTGATGATGTCATCCACCTTAAGAGTATCAGCTGACAGTGTAGTGTCAGGACTCAAGCTGTGGTGTGTGCGATTAATACTGTGATCTACAGTGTGTAAAACTACATAGGTAGAGGTTCTAATCTCACATTAGGCTATGTGGTGTTTGTGTGTGTGTTTGTGTGTGTGTATGTGTGTGTGTGTGTGTGTGTGTGTGTGTGTGTGTGTGTGTGTGCGCCCCAATAGCATGTATATGATCATCTTGGTGACATAAAAATAGGTATGGCTTTGCAGTATTTTATTTGTAGCATGTGATGTACCCCCCAATGGTCTAACCACAACAAATGATAACCAATTAGAACCTGAGTGGTTACTTTGTACATTAGATGTCAAGGCTTTATACACCAATATACCACATTGGGCTGGACTTGAGGCCCTCAAGTTTTGGTTAGATAGAGCCAAATTATATCCAGTTGGTTTCAATATGCTTTTGATTTGTATGGCAGAACATGTTTTGAATAAAAATGTTTTCTACTTTCAAGGTGAATGCTGTTGGCAGTTGAAGGGTACCGCTATGGGAGCCTCTTTTGCTCCTATATATGCAGACTTATTCATGGGCTACATTGAGGAGCAATTCATTTATGATCAAACACATAACATCTATCTTGAGGAGCTGGATATTTGGCGACGTTATCTTGATGATTGTTGGTTAGTTTGGCGTTCCGATGAAGAATATTTGGCTGAATTTGTGTCATACCTCAACCATAACAAATGGGGTATTGAATTTACTTCAACTTATCACCAAAATCAAATCAACTTTTTGGATGTAACAGTCATCAGGAACCCAGAAGGTACTTTACGAAGCAAAACATTTCGTAAATACCCGCAATACAATAATTTATTACATGCAACTAGTATGCACCCTAGCCACATCATCCGGAACATACCCAAATCCCA
The DNA here is from genome assembly GCF_019279795.1 of Protopterus annectens. NCBI lineage: Eukaryota > Metazoa > Chordata > Ceratodontiformes > Protopteridae > Protopterus > Protopterus annectens. Next base: position 1,575,207,892 of record NC_056728.1, on the reverse strand, counting down.
GATCCTCAGGATACGCAGGATTTGTTCTGCAGAAAATTACTTTGAAGAATCACAACAAGATCTAACTAACAGATTCAGAACCAGGGGATACAAGGAGCCTGACATTCAGTTGGCACGTCACTTTGCAACCAATTCCACCAGAACTTCCCTTCTCAAATATTGTGATAGAAATACAGATGCACAGGATGGAGGATTATGGTTTATTACTACCTATGGGAGTAACATCAATTTGATTAGAAATACCATGATGAAACATTGGAACATCCTCACTGCCAATGAGGATATTGCCTCCTTAGTCGGTAACACTTGTCAATATGGTTACCGTAGAGGGAGAACTCTAAGTTCATTTTTTTCACATTATAAGAGGATGGGTTCAGGTGGCATTATACATCAACAACTTACGATGACTGGTGACAAACTTTGTGGCAGTTATCAATGCGGCCATTGTTCATCATGTCCATTTATATTCACATCTTAACAATTTTCCAGTAAAAACACTGACAGGATTTTTAACATGAAATTTTTTGGCAACTGTAATAGTGATTGGGTGGTATATCTTGTGACTTGCACATGTGGTTCATTTTATGTGGGTCAGACATCACGGGCGTTGAGATTATGCATGTCGGAACATCGTAGTGACATTCGAACCAAAAGAGAAACCAACGCTCTGTTCAGGCACTACACACAACATCATACTGCTAGATTTCAATTTTGCATTGTAGATAGAATTTTGGGTGACAGATCCAACAAACAGGGATGGCATTCCATTCTCAACCAAAAAGAGAAATACTGGATTATCAAGTTAGGGGCACTATTTTCTCCTGGTTTAAATGATCATTTATAACTAATTAATATATCCAATATTGAATGTATTATCATACTTATGTTTTATTACCATATTTGCTATTTGGATCATCTATTTTTTACTTGTTATTTTTTATTTTCTAGTTTGTATTTTTCCTTCCAGTTTTTCTTTCAGGCAGTATTATGGGCATGCTTAAAATCCTTTGGAAGCACCTCATTGGTCTATGGACCTTATTTAAACCTGCATTAGTGCATCATTTCCTGTTTGTACTTTTTTTGTTCCACTGAGGAAAGCCATGTTAGGCTGAAACCGGTCTGGATTATTGGATTGTTCAATATGTATTAAAACACTTAAGTTTTATCTTAGTGCTGCTGTAGTTTTGTTGCTGATATATACTGTGTTTTGTGCTGGCATTTTTTTTAGTTACTAACCACAACAAAGCCTGCTGATGTCATTAAGCATAGTATGTCTTGAACTGACAGTACTAGCAGACATGAGGTGTTTAGCATGCATCATGCACTGTGATCTGCAGTGTGTACCATTACATAGGTAACTGTTCTCATCTACATACAGCCAACTTGCATGACGTATGTGCCTTGGCATGTCCTGTATGGACATGGTGGACTGGGAGCGCATGGCAGTCCTATCTGGTCATGAATTTTCTCTGAACCTAATGTACTATAAGCGTTTTGTGGACGACATTTTTGAATTGTGGCATGGGACAGAATTAGACCTTAAGAGATTTGTGCAATATCTTGAGTCCACTAGCACCTGTTTTAGATTTGTTTTAAATTATTCTTGTACATATATTGACTTTTTAGATGTAAATATTTCTTTAGTAGATGGTGCTTTATCTAGTTCTCTACATAGGAAAGCATGCAGGAAGAATGCACTTTTGCACTTTAGCAGTATGTATCCGCAGCACATTTTTAGGAACATTGACAGAGGGCAATATCTGCATATGTCACACTTGCATACAAATGATGAGCAATGTAATGAAGCAATGCTTAACTTGAAAGATGAGTTATTAGTTAGAGGCTGTAATGAGCAATGACTAGATAAGTCCTTTGATACTGTAGCTGCCATGCGCCATGACAATGGTAAACCTTATTACCATCATACTTATACTTCATATAAGGGTAATGTACAGGATGTTGTGTCCACTAATGTCAGACTATCTTTAATGTATGGCAATAATATTCCACAAGTATGTGAAGTTGTAAAGAAGTTTTGGCCAGTTTTGCTTTCTGATGACAAGGTAAAAGATGTTGTAGGATCTAAACCAAGTTATACATTCAGAAATAATTCTTCTTTGAAGCGACAGGTATGTTACAAAACAGCTCGTGTTCCTTTACCCTTATCTGATTGTCAGGGGACATATGCATGCAGGCATTGTAAAGCTTGCATATACACTGGCACTGAGCAGGTATTTCAACATCCTTTTATTAATTACACCTTTAAACCATGTTTCTATGCTGATTGCAGGTCAAAAGGTTTGATATATGTGGCTAGATGCAAGTCCTGTACATCCTTTTATATATAGGCAAGACCTTTAGAATGTTGAAAAAGCGCATTTTGCAGCATATAGGAGATATTAAATGCATGAATTTGTTAAATGCCCTAGCTAAGCATATTTCAGTGGCTCCTGGTTATTCTTTTGTATTTTATGTTCTGCAAATTATGCATGTTAATAAACAGAAAGGGGATTTTAATGTTAAGTTGGAGAATGTGGAAGCAAAATGGATATTGAGGTTGCAGGCAGATAAGCTGCCAGGTCTGAATCTAACTGTAACTTTGAAACCTGCCTTGAAAAAATGGAGTATACATCAGTAATTGGTATTTATCTTGATTAATTGACTAATGCTTCTTATATATATATATATATGTACACCTGCAATGTTTCTTGGTGGATCTGATGAAGCACTATGTGAAAGCCCTTATCCTGTGGAATAAAGTTTTTATCTGGTTTCTTACATTGGCCGTGGTGGAAGCTTTGTTATTTTTTGGCTATGTCCTGTACACAGTGATTGTAACTGGTGCTAGTGTCACTGTAGCCATGGTTGCACGTGAGCCTGTTAAAGCATTTTACACCATGTTATAGAACCATAGGATGTTTGAATATAATGGCCATACAGGATCAGCACATATTTCCTCACTCCACGAGGGACACAGGCAGATGCCCTGTGTTGAGGTAGTGGTTGCCCAGCCATTCATACAGATGGCATGTGGTGAGGTGCACTGAGGTGCTCTGTGTGCAATTAGGCAGGGTTCTGTTTCAAGGGTGTGTTTAAGTGTGCTAGACAAATCTCTCCCACAAGCATGTAGTACCAACATCACATATGAGGTTAATGTCCTTACAGTGGGTTATCCATCTACTATGCCTCCTACAGATAGGCAGCATATGCAATAAAGCAGGGTAACACATTGCCCTGTATGCAAGGCACAGAGCATTACTGCATAGTCTATATGCCACAGGTGATAATGACAGATGACACTTATTGCAGTCTATCCCCATTGAATACATACTAGAGATGTGAACTGACCTTGTGAGGGACCATACTGTTGTGTGAAATTGCTAGTACTGCTTGGAAAGGTACATCACCAAATGGCTATTGCACTCAGATACTGGCATGCTGAGGGAAGAGTACTTGGAGGTTATGAGCATGTCACGTACAGGTGACTGTGGCCTCAGCTATGCCATATGATTTCTGCAAACCTGTGTGGCCAGGTCTGTGTGCCCAGTTCGTTCACCCCTATGTACATCACATGTTCCGACTGATGTGCAAATTACCAGGTACATATGTTTAACTGATGGAACTGATACTACATATATATTTGCATGGAGTTAATGGCAATTACAATGTCAACAGGCATGTGTTTGCAATATCCTCTTGCAGGATAGTGACATACCGCAGAGACTCTTTGAGTGCTAACAATTTGCAGGCATCAGTCAAAATTGTTAAACATAGTCAGTCAGTAGTCACTTGCATTGTGGTTGAATGGATTCCAAGCAGTAGAGGACCCAGGGCTGTGCTCTGTTGAGCAGTGCTGCTGACAGATCAGCTATTGGAAGCGGATGTCCCCATGTTGTGTATGTGTGCCAGCAATGGGCCACTTAGTGACCCCTGCAATGACAGTATCATGGATGACTATGTGGTTGTTTTGTAAATGTTTCCTATGTGGAGGATATTGTCAGATGGCTTGGCTGAGTCTAAGGAGTTGTATGCCCTGATGTACCCTCACCCATGTCTATGGTCACTGCCTCAGAAATGTCCACCATGTGTTACAGTCATGCTCCCCCTGTCAAACATCCAAACTGTATACAGTCAACTGTGTGAAGAACACATATATGTTTGTCAATCAGCTCCATGATGATCGCCCTTACAGCCATACAGATATGGATACCCAGACAAAGAGGTGTACAGTTATATCAGTCAGTGGATGCACAACCTCTGTGCAAGGGTATAACAGTTGACGTTGTCCTCTCAGCTGATGTACAGCCATTAGTGTCGGTATGATTGCAAGGGTGTCCCAATGGTGTTAGTAATCCTTGTCAGATCACATGTGGGTTGCAGCCTGGAATGTTAGCATGTGCAATAGATGCTGTGTATCCTCCACTGGGAGGCCAGTTATGAGACTGTGTACCTGAATGATTCACATTTGTTCTGCTGCTGTCTACATTACTGTTTTTATTAACTTGTTTCCAAGCTTGCAATGAGTATTGCAACTACGCCACCCACATGGACCCTGTATGTTTGCCGTTGCTCAGCCACATGCTTACAAGCCTGAATCGGCTGCCTTAGACTGCTGCTGCTTGTATTATCCTTGTTACGACTGAAACGGTCACTGTTAATGCTATATTTTACTGGTATGCTTGAAACTACTAAGTAGCACTATTCCACCCATGTGGAGCTACTTTTCGGTGTACTACATACCCTATTAGTCCATTCTAGCCTGGAAGGCTATTTTAAATTGCACCACCCACGTGGAGCTGATCCGAGAGCACTGAAGATTGTTACAGTTCATTCTCTGCCTAGAACGGCTATATGCAGCTGTGCCACCCATGTGGAGCTAGTCTCAGTGTCCTTATGTTAGTATTTGTCCGTATTCAGCTGGGAACGGCTATTTGTGAGTGTGCCACCCACATGGAGTCAGTCTAAGCATGCTAAAGGTATTATTTCCCCTCCAGCTGTCCACTATATGAGAATTAGTGAACCGAGTGTATTATAGCTTCTCGGCTTTCAAACTGTGCTATTTACCTGGCTCTTTATGCTATAATGATACTAGTTAAAAGCAATTAAAGGCTGGCCTTAGACTGCCTTAGTGAACGGATGTACAAATCTGCTTTAGGTTTTACTTAATAACTTAGCAATTTAAAGGGTTAAGTAATCATTGTTAAAGCCTTCCAGAGCAGCTCTTGCCAATAACTACATAGGTAATATACTCTGCTCCCTACTTTAACTGATAGGTCTTATTGACCAGAAATATGACAATGCTGTAGTAAACAGTAGTATCTAGTGGGTGGTATCCTGAATAACATTATGATATCACTTTGCCCTTATGCATAGCATACAGACCTAGTGAGTGTATACTTTTTTGATTAAATATAAAGCCTTAATTATAATGGCATTGGTGGGAATGGTGTACTCTAGGTGAGAAGATGAATGTATTGTTTGCCTTCTGGTCCATTGTTTAAGGTGTACTTTATGTTAGAATAAGAATGTTATTTTCACCTTCTGGTCCATTGTTTAATGGTGAGTTCTGAGCCTGCCTTCTAGTTTGCCCCAACCCAAACCTGGGATTACAGTGTAGACTCCTGTTTTAAACTATGCATTGTTTTGATACATTACACTCCATCTATTCTACTGCATTCTATGTATGTACTATAACTTAGAGTCATCATATGGTCTGCTGTCCTACTCAGCCTATTAACAGTGACTTTGCTACTTTATAATTGTTACAGTACTACTACTTTACAATTGATTCCAGTAGCCTCTCTCAGAAATAAGGGCATGTATAGAAGCTATTTTATTAATTGTGCCTTTATGTAAGCTATTTGTTTGTTAATTACCGTTACTGCTTGATATGTGCTAACCCTTTTCTCTCCTCTACATTTATCTTCTCTTTCTCCCCAAAGTACCTGACTTTCCATTGTGCTGTTCCTGATATAGTCTCTAAGAACCTACCTACCTGGTGACAAAGGACCCTATCCAATTCTGTGGTCTCATCTAACAGCCTTATTTTGCCCTGCACCCTCTCTCAAGGAAGCAAGAAAGTATGTGGTTGACTAAGTCATGTTTGTAAAACTGACTACTGTCTACTACTTGCTTCATGGGTTATAAAGTAAGCTACAAGCCTGAACAGCCAGCAGCCTTTACCCCCCCTCCTATCTACCCTGTATCCAACTAACCTCCTCTACTTCATAAAACCCCCCTTTACTAGCTATCACTCCTTCCCTGGTTCTAAACCAGCTAGCTCCCTACATGCTTACCTGCAATACTAGATCTGCCCACTAGGTGGCACCCTCATCCCAACCCTTATCTCCTGCTTATCCCCCTGTATTTTCCTCTGTAATTACACTAAACCACCTTAGGTCCTAGACCTGCTCTTATTTTCTCACTCACCCTTTACTTCAACTGTATACTCTCACCTGTTCTTTTTTATCTCATAGATTCCTGATATATCTCTGAGCTTTCCCACTCCTGACTCACCTACTTACCTTCAGCTACCAGCATTGCTGATAGTTTCTTCTGTAGATTCTCCTTCACTTGTCTCTACCTGCTCCATTCGCCCTGAGGGCTCACTCCGCTCCCCTACCCTACCCCCAATTCCCATCCACCCAAAGGGGTCCTACTCTTATACCATCTAACCACACCCTTTCCCTCTTCCACTAATCACAGCCCTTCCCATTGTTAATTAACACCAATTCCCCTGATTTCACTTACCTCTTCCAATTTCTCCCACCACACCCTACACCTATTTCCTTCCACACTTAGAAAACCTCCAAGCCTATAACAAGAACTTAACAACTTACTCTGCCAGATGTATATGCTACCCTCCTCAGCCCTCTTACAGAGATTATTCATACTTACACTTCTACCACCCCTAACTTTAGCTTACCTGCTAACCTCCTATGAACACCCAATATATCCACACTTTCCCCACCCCAACACACTATCTACCTCTCCTTCTCTACCTATTCTCACTAACCATGTTAACATAACATCTAAACCTAGCTATCTACTAACAAAATTCCATAGGATTACCCACATTAGATATGACTCTCCCAATCCCAGAAAGTCTCTAACTCTATATAGTAAGTTCTCAAATCTTAGATTTCAAACACTATGCCTCTCTTTAAAAGATGGTGACATTCATCCAAACCCAGGCCCTATAACTGCTACTACCACTCAACTCCACAACCTAAACCCCCATCCTATCCATTCCTTTACTAAACCACTTAACTCATTCTTATTAGCTCACCTCAACATACATAGCCTTAATAACAAAGTTGCACAACTCCATGCTCTCCTAGAAGTCTACTCCTTTGACATTCTTTGTTTAACAGAAACTTGGTTAAAGCCTTCAACTAAAGACAATGAAGTCATCCCACCCGGTTATAATATTTTGCGACTTGACCGTACAACCAAAAAGGGTGGCAGTGTAGCTATCCTTTTTAAATCTGGCCTACAGATTACTACCTTCGACTATATACCACCTCAAGTCTCCAACACTGAAATTCCTATTACCAAGCTTCAACTTAACAAATTCAAATCCATTTATAATATCTGTACCTATCTTCCTCCTCGTAATAACATTGCCACAATAGAGAATATCCTCTGTTGGCTATCCCAAAATTTACCTCAAGAAACCATAATCCTAGGTGATTTTAACATTGATTGGAAGTGTTGTAGCAGTAGCCACCCTACAAGCCAAATAAATCTTTTTGGTTTTTCACAAACCTTTACCTCCCCTACCAGGATAAACAAGCCTAATAAGAAAGACAGTACCTTAGATTGGATTCTCATAAATAATCATCTCCAGACATATGAATATTGTACCCTCCCTGATGATGCAAGTGACCACTCACTAACCTACATCATCAGGCATAAAACCAATCTACCTAACCCAACCATATCTAGGACAATTAGAACCAAGAAAAACGTCATCCCCAATCTCTTCCAAAGGGAACTAAGAGCATGTAACTGGTCTCCCTTAAAATACCTCCCACTGGAGGAAGCTGTCATTTACTTTAACTCTAACTTCTTAGCCATACTAGACCACCATGCCCCAACCCGCTCCATAAGAATGAGAACTAAATCTGCCCCATGGCTTACAAAAGAAGCCAGGCAAAAAATCAAATTCAGAAATAAATACTGGAATAAATCTCGATCAACTAAAAACCCAGTAGATCAACAAAACTTCAGGCAACTAAGAAATGAAACTAAAAAAGCAGTACTGCCTGACAAAAGAAACTTCTACCTACAATTCCAACAGACCCACCATAATCAACCACAAAAGTTCTGGGCAAGTATTAATCAATATACCTACAAAAGGCAGCCAAATCTATTGCATACCCCATTTCCATTCTTATCAATAGAACAATCAGTGAAAGACACATCCCTAGCATATGGAAGGTCTCCCATATTATCCCCCTTCACAAGGGAGGTAACTCCACTGAACTCTCCAATTACCGTCCCATTGCCCTACTGTCTCCCTTAGCAAAGATCATGGAAAAATCCATCAATAAACCATTGCTAGACCACTTAATCCAAAATAACTTACTTTCAAACTCTCAACATAGATTCAGACCTTCCCACAGCACTACTACTGCCCTCCTTTCCTTCACTCACTGCATCAACAAAAACTGCAACCTCAATATGCTTTCCTCTGCACTGTTTATAGATCTGTCTAAGGCGTTCAATATGGTAAATCACTAGATACTTATAAATATCCTCAAATCAAATGGATAACAGACAACAGGCCGTGCTTTGGCATAACATTCTATCTACCCATCTGCCCATCAACATAGGGGTCCCCCAAGGGTCCATATTAGGACCCCTCCTATTTTCTATATTTATCAACGACCTTCACCTAGCAATCCCCCAAGCTACATGCATACAATATGCAGATGATTCGACACTCATATGCTCAGCCACATCAATATCTGAACTTCACTCCCTTACCCAATAGGTCTTTAACACAGTTGAACAATGGTTTACTCAACACTGTCTCCTTCTAAACCCCCAAAAAACTAAACTCCTCCTTTTCACTCCTACTTGTAAGTCCCCCCCAATAGACTTCACAGTAACATCCAATAACAGTACTCCTATATCCCCAGACACAACTACCAAACTATTTGGTATCATCATAGATAACAACCTTAACTTTGACACCCATATTAACAATACCGTAAAATCTGTTAATAGAAAACTGGTCTCTCTCTACAGGATCAAACCCTTCTTCTCTCCTGCAGTAAGAATAACTGTTGCTCACACTCATCTAATTTCTACTCTCCTCTATGCCTCACCCATATACACTAATCTCTCTAAAAACAACCTTAATAAAATGGAAACTCCTACAATAACATAGCCAGATTTGCTACAGGTAACCCTTTCAGAACCCACCACTGTATTAACCTAAAGCAACTAGGATGGCTTGAATTACAAAATCAGCTTAAATTCCACCAACTTAACATTGCCCACAAAACCCTTTACCATCCTACCAATACTCCTATACTATCTACCCTCATTATCCCCTGCAACAATCTAAAGACCTTACATTCATCACATAGACTTCTTGTAAATATTTGTAAGTCAAACAACAGGGCTGGAGACTCTCTTTCCTGTAATGCTGCTGGAAAATCCTAGAACCTTCTTCCTAGCGAACTTTCCTCTGTTCCCTCTATATCACTCTTTAAAAACAAACTGAAACATTTTCTCAAAATACACTGGTTGTGCCCCTGTACTAAACCTAACTGATCTACTACCTCTCTTACTTGGATCTACCTACTCTCTTCTTCTCAGAATTCTTGTTCCTTTTCTTAGTAACAACTGACCTAGACCTTTCTAGATTTTTTTTTACTTGCATCCTCATAATTTCTTTAAGGAGACTAGTTTTTACTCTTATACTGATTATTACAGCTCCTACTTTTTGTTTTCCTTCTTTGTGTCAAATTGTTTACTAATATATTGTCTAACTCAGCTGCTATCTTTTTACATGTTGTATTGCAACTACATTTGTATTGTATTAATTGCATTTGTATATTTAGCACTATGCTATGAACAAAGGACCTCTGTGATTATTCCCTGTTCTTTACCTGCAATGTTCAATATAAAATTAATCTTTGTATAATGTGATTATATTTTGCTTCCTCGGAGCTTATCCCCCCGGGCCTCTACTGAAAATGGACATATATCCAGTTAGACTAGCCCGGTCAACAAATGTAAAATAATAAATAAATAAATAAATACATAAATAAACTGTTCTGTAAATATGGAAGTTATGGGACAGGTTGTAGGAATGCCATATGTCACATGTGGTGGGGATAAGGGAGTATAATTGATGCAGACAGTGTGGATGTACAGAACAGACATGAGTTCAGACCCATCATATGTGGTATCATGATGTATGAGGTCACTGACAATCTGGGCCTGTCCTTTGAGGTCACACATGTAAGTACACTGTGTGTTGTGATTTTGCTTTGCATGGGGGCTACTTGTGTTACTTACCATTTATACTCAACATCACAGCAACAGTATGTGCTTCTTTTAGCTGAGGAGTTAGTGCTCCCATGTAAGGGGGGGGCACCCTCATCCCAACTGTCACACAGCACTGTCTACCTGTTACTGTACAGTCTGTTAATGGCAGTTGTCCACCAGTCAGGTTTGCTGAGCCATGATGAGTCTGTGTCCCTCCTGTCACGAACAGCTGAGTTCATGTCGTTGTAATGCTGCTGACATAATGTATGGGTGTAGAGCACTGCATACTTCCCTGTCCCATCTGAAGGGCGGGTGCAGTCATGCTATGTCAGTCATCCCACAGGAGGTGATAAATGACTGTCTTGACATATATGTCTATATTATTTGCAACTGGGGGCACGTGCTGGTAGTTCTAATGAGACTGATCTGTGGCCAGGTCCCACCAGGGAGGACCTCACATTGTGGGGGCTGTCATGGTCAACCATACCGGTAAACAAATGATGCACTACATTGGTTCCCCATGTGTGGATGCCACAGCAGTGCTACAGGGCATCATAGGTAAGGACCTGGACCATCCTTTGGGCAACTGAGCTACAGTATGACTAAGCAACACAGTGAGTACATATTACACTTTTCTAACATGTTTGTCTGTGCTCTGTACAGACACCTTGCATGACTCTCTTCCTGCAACATGCTGGAAGTAACTGCAACACTTACTTGCACAGAGGATATCTAGCAAGTAGTGCTAAGTGGTGTTTCCCAGATCTCTAAGTCATGTCACCTGAAATGTCATGATAGCAGTTAGCATGCCTACTAACACTGACACTGTCATACACCTAGTGACACTGGACCACTGTTATGTTTGCTCAAGGCCAGATCATGTCCACTGGCTGTAACCAGTGGAGCCCATTGGGTGTTACACTATGCAATGGATGTCAGACATATGTCTCACTCCACCAACCATGCCCTGACAAGGTGTATGACAATATTAGGCCAGCAGGCCTTGCTGGAAACTGTACACATCATGTACAGAGTGTTATGTCAGCTGGTGGATAGGCAAGTGTCTAACAGTCATACTCTGGGAAGATAGCAGTGGGAGACCTGTGCCGCAATATTGCCAGTCACCAGTGGGGTTCACCATCCTCCATTATTGGCATACCATGTCTACCTATTCTCTCTCTCTGCAGCCGGGTCTATAGCACATATTTGAAGTATGACAACTTCGAAAGTGATATAGTCGAAACCATAAGTTCAAAGTTGTCATACTTCGATTGTAAAAAAAATAAAAATAAAAAAAAAGAATGTACCTGAGGGTTGTAAGCAGGGGGGCAAGCCCCCTGCACCCCACGCTCTTTAAATATACCAACTCCGAGGTCGTGCTAGAGTGCAATTTTCCCTTTACTGCACTGTAGCGTGACCTTGGAGTTGGTATATTTAAAGAGCGGGGGGGTGCAGGGGGGGCTTGCATACAACCTTTTAGTTTTTTTTTTTTTTTTTTTTTTTTTTACACATAGTCGAAGTTCTGTAACTTCGGACATATGTGTTCGTACATATGGTAGTTGAAATTACGGAACTTCGACTATGTGATATAGACCTTCTGCAGTCACAGCCACTGCTAGTGACCTCTAAGTGCATTAGCAGATGATTATGACAGCTCCAAATAGCAGACTCCCACACAGAACCAACAGGTATGCAGCATGGCCTAAGACACAGTTAGTTGTACTTTAAGCCACTGACAAAGACTAACTGCCAATGACTGCACAGTACCATCCTGTGGGATATCATCCACTCCTGCAAAATATTGTAGTGTCCTCACACCACACACAGTTGAGCCATTACACATGGAGTTATGGACACACAGAGAGAAATGTAGCCTTTGACTCTGACTGGTCAGTAAGATGTGGGGATGCATTCACTGCTGTACACCCTATACCAACAAGTGTGGGATGTAAATCCCAGACATTCACTGCTGTACTGAATGTGGCAGTCATCATGGCTATCTTTATGTGCAATGGCACCCTTGCTATATCACTACATAGGTATATTGTACAACTGTAGCAGCCACACAGGTTCAATGGTACACCAATGCACAACATAGATAACGTGTCCTATGGAGTCCATGTCATAATCGTACATGTGTAGTCTGTCCCCTACATGTTTTGGAGGGGATGTGTCTTGCTCCATACAGGGAGGTGTCAGATCCCACTGTGTACCTCCCGCATATCCATGACAGGATTAACACATGCCTCACCTGCTCTACACACCTATAACATCACTGTGATATACATACCGGCGAGACAAGTATGTAACACAGACAGTACACCCTAAATGAAACAGTTCCCCCATGCATGTGAAGCACACATCTGATGTAACACACATCATGTGCAGGTTGCACACTGTGATGCTGAGCACAACAATCATAACTAGTGTCAGAAAACTGTCTGTACTGGGCACAGGTTATTTGTAGATGGGTCATCACCATTGCCACAACTTGTAGATGTGTGAGTTCCCAACCCCCTGGGGACACATATCAAAGGTAGCAGACCTGTTCACAAATTAGGAATGCATGAGTACGCTGAATGCTGCCATTGTCCTTGTTAGCCTGTTATACACATATGAACCTATGGAGTCATGCACTTATTGTGCTGTACCTTGCTGAGGACATATTTCTGCTGTGCTGACATGCCATCCTGTGCTGCTTCATTGCCACTGTGTATCCATAGATTATCCCAACAGACCCCTGAAACAGAAACATAAACAGGTCTGTAACACACCTGTCATCATGTAAGCATACAGCCATTACAACATCATACAACATAAGGTACGCCAAAGTATGTGGCATACTTGTAACAAATGCCAGTATACAGTATCTATCATTAATCACTGCAAGTTCCATTACAAAACAACACTGCATTACACCAGTACATGTTAACTAATATAGTTACCCTGTGCATCAGACACCTGGCTTCATTTCCCTGCATCAATGGCGAGGATGACAGGGATGTGTCACAGGTATCATCACTTGCACAGGGTGTTGTGTGGGAGTGCTGAAGGCCTAGGCTGACCCAAACAGTTGATAGCATGTGTGTGACAGGAAGGGAAGCAGGTAAGATGGACCATGGAAAGGTGCCGTGTATGTGTGTAGGTGACCTGCATTTGACAGTAGTGTGTGAGTGTGTGCATGTACACAGTCAAGCTCAGTGCTAGCCCTACATGTGTGTATGTTGGACAGCTTTGGACCATACATGGTAGAGTTGACAATTCAGCGTCTCTGGCCCTGAACATGGGAACTGGCTCTGCCAGGAGTTGCACTGGCACCTCCATGCCCAAGGTCATAAGCAGTGCTAGTACCTGATAGTTACTGCTGCTTGCTGGGACCTTGTCCCCCATGGGAATGTCTTGGACCATGAGCCCATGGCCTGCCATATTGTGCTGTGGACAGCACACTCCCCTCTATAGCGTTGGATATACTGCCGCTATGGGAGCATGATTGTGCACAGCTACATGGAGTCTCAGTAGATGGGATTGCTGACCTACGTCCATTAGTCCGATAGTCAACTCCAACCACATGTTCCAGCACACAAAATGTGCAGTCCAAGACAGACACTGTCTCAACCCACCTTCTGTCCACTGCATCAGTCAACTGATCCAGGGTGTCACCAATGCAGTGGAGGCAGTCATGGTTGTCAGACTGTGCTGTATCCATAACCCTAAGCATACATCTGGTGTTCCATTCAGAATGTACCTGTGCCTCCATGACGGACTGAAACTTGCGTTGAGTGACCCATGATGTGACACCTGCAACAAGTGGTGGATGGACAGCAGGCCTCCTACAAGCGCCCCTGTCAATCTACCTGTGTAGGACCTTGCCAGCTCTCTGGCTGTGGCCAGTGTCTACAATCACTGTAGCCATAGTTGCCATACTTTCCTGTTCAATGTCCCCACCCTCTGACTGTCCAGTATCTGTGGCCTATTGGGACAGGGTATGTGTGGACATACTGACTGTGTGTAGTGACAATGGAGACAGAAGAGGGATGTCTACCACTGGGACAGATTCAGCCTGCAACACCCCCACCTATGCCTCACTGTGGCTACCATCATCATCAGAGTCCGAAAAGACACTGACATCAGGTTGTGTAGGGGACAGAGACCAACCCCCTCAGTTACCTGTGATAAGAAAGAAAAAAGTGGTACACGAATACCTGCACTATTGTGTGCAAAAAATCCAATATGCATAATAACAAAGACCGACAACTGGATTAGCGGTCAAATCTTTCCTCTCCACTTTCATTCAAAATAGACTTCATCAGAACAAAATATACATTCATCTCAAGACCTTTATAACAATCACTTCAAGTAAATCAAGTAAAACATAACCAGTACAATTTACCTTTTAATTAAGTGATATGACAGTATACTTGAAAAAAAATTACACATAAAAACCCAGTACACCTTTCTTAACAAATGTATTGTAATGCACTTTTCACTGCCTAATTTAATGTCCTTTCAACCTTCTGTGTTTTAAAAGGCATTTTAGAGTAAATGCTTTATTTAAACTAGGAGGTTTATATTTTCTAAATTGTCACTGCCAAAGTGTTTTTATTTGCTCAGCTACACTCCTGTGATTACCCCCTTTAAGATCCTTATGTACCTTTTCCAGAATGGAAAATAAAAACATTATACCCTGTTTACACACATTATATTGAAATAGGGCATTATTCTGGCCATTAACTTTAATAAAATATACATTTTCCTTAACAAAACAGTGTAATGCTTACCAGGAGCTGTACCATGGACTTGGCCACTACCTGACAGACCTGTGAAAAGTTGAGGGTGAGATAATGTCAGTACCATTTCATGTTGCAGCACACCAAGGTAATACATCCATATATCTCACATTTACAGTACCTACTGTGTTACTTATGGTATTGGTCACATTTTGAGTATGATAGAACAACTGAGGTAACCCCCCCAAAGACATAAGACCTGACATCTACATAAAAGTATGTACAGCCTGACACACTGACTGCTACAGTATTACAATGCTGAGCACAGTAAGCCTACCTGCATGTTCCTCTGCTGTGGAAACTGTAGCACCCACCTCCACGATGTATGGTGTGATGCATGCCTGTGAGCTGTCTTGTGGGCCTAGGTTTGACAAGAATTCCTCAGTGGCCATGAGTGGTTGTTCCACTGCAGGCCCTCCATCTGTGATGCCACAATCTCTGACTTCATTTGCTGCCCTTCATCGTGCAGCATTGCTAATGTCTGTTGCATGGTGTCGAACCTGCTCATATGTCCTTGCCTTGATATCCTGTGTCATTCACATCATGGACAAGGTCTGCCCACAATGCAGCTTGCTGTTCCCTGTTTTGCCTCACCCTGGACAGTTGGATGTGATGATGATGATGACTTAGTCCTTTAAGTATAATTTCATTTTCCACATCAGAGAAGGGTGCATGGCATCTACAATACATGATTCCTGAAAGACAAAAAAAGGGAATTACATTACAAGATCACACACGTGGAAGTACACTATGTAGAGATACAGCAAGGACAACATTGCTGGCATTATCCACTGCTTGCTCACGCATGTCATACTCTACAATGTTCAAACATACTAAGTATGTAGATACAACTGAGATACTAGCAATAGTCAGGTATTCCCGTGTGTGCCATGACAGATACTGCTGTATGATCATACACCCAACACTCAGGTCTACTGTGGTGTGTCTATGGGCATAATATTTCATAAGAGCCATGCCACACAATTAGCAGTATGCTATTACAACCACTATAAGGGGACAGTCCAATGAGACCAGTGTGCCACAATGACAACAGACAATGCACCCTTGATGAATAGTACATCCCGTGTATGTGTAAGACAGCAAGAGATCAATGACATGTCATTATCACAGGACTACGGCAGGCTTAATGCTGCATTCCCTATTCCCCATACATCAGTTCATCCATCTGCTTCCTGTTGTACACAAAATCAGATACATACCTGATGGAGTGCAGTACTCCTCTGTTGATATGTGGTGATAGTATTCACAAAGGTGTGCTCTGTGTGAGGAAAGTCTCATACAGACTGGTTATCCATAGCCAGCTGCTTGCCTTTTAAACATGCTTCTCATCAGTAGGTGATTGCCTCTAAACCAATCTGTGGGTCTTAAATGCTAATTCCAGCTAACACAGGTGATTTGCACTATCATCAGCCAATGACATGCAACCAGTGTACAATATATTAGGCCTTCATGTAGGTTAGGGCCCCTTCTGATATGTTGTACTGGATATTACTGGGGTGAGGAGACTACATTGTCACAGAGGATAGGTTTGTAGCAAAAACCAGGAGGCAGCTGCTATTGCTGGTAATAGACATAGGCAGAGAATCTGAACACTTTGGAGGACAACAACCTGTAAGAGTAACTGTGGGAGCTGTTTAGGCTTTGTTGTAGAGGCAGAGCCAGAGTGAGGCTACCCTTTCCACTCCAAATAAGGATGTGTTTAAGGTAAGCATGTTAGGCAACAGTATGACTAACAGAGAACTAGGCAACGTATTTGATGTGTCCTTGATTAAACTCTGGTATAAATATAAGAATATGTCCACCATTTGGGTAACTGCCAAGCCATGTATTGCAGTCTGGTAATAATTTGCAGCATGTATGAGTGTAAGCCTTGTTACAAGCAGGGACTTCCAATGTGTATGTTAGCTGTGTAGCTGTTATAATCTGCATAGTGACTTTGAAAGGATTGTGTGGTGCACTCTATTAGTGGTGCTCATTTTGCAGTACTTGCATTGGCATTCTGTGTGAATGCATATTAAGGGAAGATGTGACACTTTATGCACATGTAAGTTTTGCCATTAATACTTTAGCAGGTATCTTTCTACATGTTGCTGCTGAAGGGCACATTTACCTACTATCACAGGCCTCACTTACATCCATTATTCTGTGTTTGGCTTTCTAGTGGTGTACTATTGCAACAGAGTCCAAGGTGACCTCCCATTTATAATCTTTTTACTTTAATTAAATTTTAATCAAGTTTGCATAACATGGCATGCAGATCCGCTGAAACACGCTTAATGACTGTAACTTGCAATTACCATGTTTTATCTAAACCACCTGTTTTAAGTAAGAGTTGTGTGGCATGGCAGGTTAATGCAGTGGTCTGTAGGTGCGATGGTCTTGGGTTTGAAATATGGGATAGGTGTTTATTTTGTAAGTGTGTATTACAAGTTTATAAACATATATAGTCAATATAGCTTTATTTAGCTGAGCTTAGCGAAGCTACACAATGTGGCATGTCATACAGCAACAAGCTAAAATAATATAAAGAAAATAAAAATGGGAGATTGGAAAGTGGTGAATTGGGGTGCAAGCAGGGGAAAAACATAGTGAAAGGCAGATAGGGATGTGCAGGAATGGTGTAGGACAGAACCGCAGCTATCCATTTCTTGTACAGCAACAACTGTGCACTTTGACAGAATTTGTACATGACTTTGAGCCCTCAACACAGACAGAGGGGTGAGGACAACATAAATGAGTTGTCAAGCCAATTGGACCAAATTACATGTGTCCTGTGGACACGTGTGCAAAATGGAGATCTATGTATCGGATGATATTTTTTTGGGATGGCAGGTGCCCATTTTTTTTAAAGTGAAAGTGTAATGTTGGGGAAGGGACATAGATATGTGTGGGGGAGGTAAGTTTAGTAGGTGAGGATGCATTTGCAGACAGACAAGACAGACAAGACAACAGACAAGGGCAGTGTGTGACACATGAGGGGGGTGAACACTTTTGATAGGGAGTGTGTTGTGGAATCCAAGTCCCACGTACCTACAGATGGCAGCAGCATGACTCATATCCCCACCCATGTGACTGTCAGCACTGCTCCTTCATGGCTCCAAGGGTGGCAATGCTGGGGGCTGGGCACCAGGGTGAGGCTACTCCACTAGGTAGGCCAGTATGCCTTCAATCTGGCACAGGTGGCAGTTAAACCTACAGTAGACTATCCTGCACACCAAGACCAGCAGCTCACCCTGGGTGACAACACCCCCTCCACCACTGCTCCCAGAGGGGGGGCCAGGTCCCATCCCATGGGGCGGTACTACCTGACACCACAGGTATTTTATGGGCAACATTCGTGGCACCACTGGTCTGGGTCCCAGACGTGCTGAGACCTGGTGCCATGGCCGGTTGAGACATGGTAGGGAGATCAGACAGAACAGGCCTACCTTGATGTGCTGTGGTGATAGAGGTATAGCAATAGGTAAACATTAGTTATAACTAAATCATTGTTAGTATTAACTGAATGGAACATCATTTTAATTCATACAAATGCATATTAATGTATAGTATGCATAACACAACAGTAAATAACACAACAGTCAGTATGGTAACATCATGCCAGTAAGAAGTAAGCCATAAGGGCAACAAAATAATTTAGCAAAGTATGTTAGTAGTGAATCATAATAACACATAACAATATTACATCACATTTTGCAAAAATATAGTTAGTTTAACAACATATGTTAATATTAAATCATAATAATAATAAATAACAATAATAAATAAATGAAGACAAGGGGAAGAGAGCGAGAGATAGAAAAACAATCCATTAATGACAATGCAGACTATATCCCTGAAAACCCTGCTACTAAATACTCTACAGGTGTTTAGTGTCAGTTTTGAGTACAGTGACTACAATTCTCCAATAGCTGATGGAGCATGTACATACCTCTCAGGATGTTAGCATGGGTCAGTATCAGCCAAGCAATAACAAATGCAGGTACACTATTACACAGAACTCTTACACATAATGTGGACTTCTATAACTACCAAGGTGTTTTGTAAGCAGATTTGGTAATATATCGCATTCCAAGTAACAATTTTTCTGGTAATCCTGTGACAGAAGGATTAGGCAGTTTTAATTACATTATGTGAAATTGTGACACTTGAGAGGCATGTTTATGTACAGTACATAATCTGGACATCTGTTATGCCTTAGTTGACAAGCATGGGAATAGAACACAATAGTTGTGACTGTAGGGGACAGCTGCAAAAAAATGAACTTTATTTATATTGCTGATAACTGTTTGTGAAATCATATCTGCTCATAACAGAGGCTACCTCAACCATATACCATGTACCTTTTGTTCCTGGAGTGGGAAAAAAAGAGAGCATTATGTGACTGAATCCATTTTGCATTCTAGAATTATTACAGTGTTACACTTGACTGCAGCAACCTTACCACAGACAAGTAATGCATACAGCTCTACTGCAATGGTTATGGCAACACAATCCTGCTGTATGTCATTTTGCTTACTGTTATTAGTATTGTTTATTGCAATACAGTTGTTATTGTCCATTTATTGCACTACAGCTCTACTTGCACAGTTATTGCACTACAGTTCTACTTGTCCATTTATTGTACTACAGTTCCACTTGGCCATTTATTGCACTACAGTTTTTACGGTGTATACTTTATTGCAGTAAATGCTTTACTCTTTCTTGCTTAGTGCACTACAGTTAGCAAAATAAATCCATACATACCACACTTGCAGCACAACTTGGCCAGGCACCTGGCATGGGACTTGACATTGCGAGCCCTCTCAGCTGCAGCTGTTGGGAGAGAAGCACACCATTATGCATACCAGTTTTGTAGACATTCAGATTGCATATTGGTAAAACAGAGGAAAAATTACTTATATATTTGTGGGGCATTCCCTGCTCTAGCTTCTTGGACCTAGGTGTCCAAGGTTCCCCTCTCTCTCCTCTTCAGGTCTTCATATGGTGGTGACACTGCTCACCTGTGTGAGGGATACCAGTAACACTGGTGAGTTCCCTGCACAACTGGTCCTAGGCCTCTATCTTACACTCTGAGCCATGGAAACCACCCTGCAGCAACCTGGGTTCATGATTTTTAACCATGAGTCCAACAAAGTCCCTCGATTCCTGAATACCTCATCTCGGCACCCGAAAGCACCCACCTTTACCAGCACCACTTGCCATATCCACAGTAGATACGACTCTAAAGACTGTTTCTGAATTCCCACCTATTGTGCTTAATATAGGCTGTTTTTCCACCCTTACATGTCACTGAACAACATTCAAAAAAGCACCATGTTGCTTAGCAGCACACAAACCAGCTAAGCACAGATAAGCAGTGTGAGAACTCACACAACCAAGGGTTTAACTTAGCTTAGCACCACACAAGCAAAAGTAACCATTAACATGTTTAAGCAGTACTCAGCCCAGTGCAGCAGTGCCATATTTCACAAATTTGTCTTTAAAATTAAATGTATATAATACATTGATTTATAGATATCTTACTATTGCTATGGACTCAATCCCAGGACCTACATTAAACATTAAGTTGTATCTCTACCCATTTAGCTACTTGGATATTATGAAAAGTAGTATACCTTCACATATACTATTGGACTACCTGTTAGCATTGCTAAGCACAGCAATGCACTGCACAAATGCACTTAAATAGACACAGAAATACATAATTAATTACAACTTGTTTCTAGTTTTAGATGTCTAGCAACTGTCGGCTATGTATGTATCAGTGCCGCTCAGCTCTGCAGAGCTCCACACCGTGCAAATAGCAATTAAAAAAAAATTAAAAAAAAAAACAGAAAAAAAAATATTTAAAATTACATAGATACGTAATTATGATAATGACATCTGGTTTCTATTTTTAGATGTCTAGCAGGTGTCAGCTGTCTCTATGGAAGCACAGCTTGGCATTACTGTGCTCCACGCTGTGCTGTGTAAACATGCAAAAAAATGGAAAAAAATATTTAAATTTAAATATTACACATTTGGACCAGTTCACAAAATTTCAAGAGTAGCAGGGAGAAGTATAGGCCATCCATGACTGCAGGTAGTCTCTACACTTTTCCCTACACTGATTCAATAATCCCTATGGTCTCCCTCAGTAGCATGTCATCATTAATAAGCATGGCGGGGTGAATTGTGGCCGTGTATATGGATACATTCTGTGTAGGCTCTACACAAAGCCTACACAGATTTTATTAAATCCTGGGGTATATGTATTTCAAGCCTTTTCTACACAACACAAGAGAGAAACACAAAGTCACAGTAATCAGTCAGTGCTGGAGTCAAACCACCTACCAAGTTACAGAGTCTAGAGAGGACAGTATTTATGAAATGGCTTTACAGCAGAGGTTGCATCACTAGTATGAGATAATGCAGCTTTGGAAACATCATCCAAGCAATGTGTTTCCAAAAATGGGTTTTGCCTGTGGCTGCCATAAATTTATAGGATAGCCCTATGCCGCTGAAATATGTCTTGTAAGTGGAAGTGTACGTAATAGGATCTGGGATGCAGCCAGTTATACACAACAGTACACATAGTCATACTACTTAAGCAGTGCTAAGTTTGAACCACTGTCTATCTAGTTACACAGTCTATAGCAATTAGTATCAACTGCATGGGCCACAGGAGAAGTCCGAATTCTATAATCAAAGAGTACACTTTTGAAAGGATGACCTCACTGGTGTCTTGCAGAGAAGATGGTGGGTTAAAAGTGGGATAAGGAGATGGGACAGTCCCCTACCTATTTAAATGTTTCTCCTGAGTTGAAGTAGATACAATACTTATGCTAATGAATCTATACATTATTGACAACTGAGACACACACACAGAGGAGTTTAACATGATTTACCATCATTTTTGTGATCATAACACTGTTGAAGCCAGAAATAATATGACTAGATGATCTCAAGCTTAGAATATCAAGGACCACAGGACCGAACAACCAGCCTTGTTCCCCTTCCGGTCCATGTTAGCACTTGTTTCTGTGTCTGTGCAGGTTGGGAGATTCGATGCTCAACAGTGTATGCTCATGTGTTCCTCAACATTCTTGGCTTGAGCACTTCTGGTCTCATTATTTTCAGATTCAAAATTGTATCAATTGCAAAAATGATAGTAAACAGTTTAATATCAAAAAATATTAACCACCTACCTATGTAATAACACAATCTAGATAATACAGTATTAACTGCAAGCTCTTCAGGAGAAGTCTGACTTTTATAGTGACAGAGTGCACTTCTTAAAGAATGTATACTGCAGAGAAGATATTTGTGTTGAAAACAAGATAAGGGAATGGGGAAATCATCTTCTAGTATAAATGTACCTCCTGAGTGGAAGTAGATAAAGCACTTTTGTTAATGAATCTAGATGTACCTGACACTTGAGACACACACACAAAAAATTTACTATTGGTATATTTGAGCCACCTACCTATATAGTTAACACTATCTAAAGAACACAGTATTAAACACAAGTGCCACAGGAGAAGTCTGGCTTTTAGAGTGAGTGTGCTTTTCAAAGTACAACTTTATCAGTGTGGTGTAGAGAAGATTTTTTTGTTAAAAATGGGATAAGGGGAGGGGGAGTCCTCTGCCAATTGAAATGTTTATCTTGAGTGGAAGAGGACACAGCACATGTGAAGTGGAAGTCATATTTACCTTACATTAAAGCCTGACACAAACACACACACACACACACACACACACACACACACACACACACACACACACACACACACACACACATGCATTTGCATGCACGCACACACACACACACACACACACACACACACACACACACACACACACACACACACACACACACACACGTTGCCCACTGTTAGGTCTGGAACCACCTACCTTTTGAGTCACATAATCTACAGAACACTGCATTAACTGCAAGTGCAACAGGAGACAACTGACTTCTATAGTGAGACTGCACATATGAAAGGTTGATGTCATCAGTATGCTGCAGAGAAAATGTTTGTCCTAAAAATGGGATAAGGGGATGGAGCAGTCCTCTTCCTGTTTAAATATTTTTTCTTAGTAAAAGTAGACACTGCACTTCTGTTGCTGAAGGATTAAGTACTTGATACTTGAGACACTGTTACATTTGAACCATCTCTTTATCTAGTCACATAATCTAGAAAACACAGTTTTATTCACAAGCTCCACAGGAGAAGATTGACTTCTATAGTGAGGAATTGCACTTCTGAAAGGATGACCTCATCAGAGTATTGCATAGAAGATATTTGTGTTAACAATGGGATAAAGTGATGAGGAATTCCTTTGCCCCTGTAAATATTTATCCAGAGTGAAAGTGAACACAGCATGACTGTTGCTGAAGTCATACTTAACTTATGCTAGAGCCACACACGCGCGCACACACACACACACACACACACACACACACACACACACACACACACACACACACACACACACACACATTCACCACTGCCAGATTTGAACAATTGATCTGTCTACTTACATAATCTTCAGACCAGTATATTATTTGCAAGTGCACAGAAGAAGGCTGACTTTTATAATGAGACAATGCACTTATGAAAGGATGACCTCATCATTGTGTTGTAGAGAGAAGCTGGTATGCATCACAAGTTTGGGTGAAAAGGCATGAGTGTTAATAGGCCGGAGTAACAGCAAGGCTCTGATCAAAAGTAATTGTATACTGCTCACATATCTCATCTATGCTATCATTCAAATACACTGCTGTAGTGAGAGTGGGATGCACCTGTTTTACATCATGGTGCTTTGATGACAATCACTCTTGTGAAACAGCAGATTGATAACCAAGAATTCATGACTGCCGAGCTCTGGATGATTGTATGCAAACAGTAATCATTTGTTGTGTCATTATCAATGGTATTTGCTCATGCTTGGACAGCATGCAGTATAAATACAAAATGGACAGGTCAAAAAATATGACCACTCATTGCTAAAAACCACTGATGTAGCATTTGTGAAAAGGTTCCATACCATTTCACATAATTTCTAACTGTAAGTGTTGGAGTGCAGACATAATTTTACAGAATGAAGTGTTCAGTGAGCAACACAGTTAAATCCACATATCCTTAGTACAAAAATCTATTACCACATACAGGAAAATACAAGCCACTAATGATATTTTTATTTTTTTTTTTATATTTTCCTGAAGCATACTACTAACAAGCTAATTTGTGTAGCTGATGGCAAAATATTAGCATGTGTAATGATATTTTGAGGTCTTGTCCTTAGTGAGATCAGCCTGCCTTTATATAGTGCAGCAAGGCTAAGCACGGTAGTGCAAAGGGCATCAGACGGAATGTGACTGAAAGCAAAACCTCATAAGATTGTGCCATCAACTATGTACTGCCATTTTCTATAAGTAATAGATGCTTCTCAGCATTAGGCATAGTACAAATGCTGACCACTCAGACTGATAACACGGAAGGGATAGAGAAAAAGAGAGGGGAAGAGGAAAACAGACAGAAAACATTTCTGCTTAAGGGACTTCTGGATTAGAATCCTTGACAATATGCAAAAAATATTATAGAGCTCTGTGCATCATCTCAGTACACCACCTAGCAAGTCCTATATCATACAGTTAAAATCACACAATTGAAAGGACAGTGACAACAGATAGAATCAATGGATAATGTAGGCATTAAGCTTCTTCACAATAATGACAAGTATAAAATCAAAAGAGGTGGACATTACATTCATCAATCTAATAAATATCCAAGAGTAAAAAATGATGAGACAGAGGGGGGAATGAGAGAGAGAGAGAGAGAGAGAGCGGAGACGGAGATATGGGAGAGAGACAGACAAAGAGCTTTGTTTATGGGACATTTCTGGCCATCTTTCAGGTTTGTTATTTTTTTATTATTCTTAAAAAAGCTCAGTGAAAAACCTCACCAGTCTAAAAACTCATGGCTTACAGGAAAAAAAAACTATTAGTGTATCTGTTGAAGTACTACATTCTCCAAAAGAATATAGTAGTAGAAAGATCCTTCACACAACAGAAATGCGGTTAAAAATGAAAGCCGAACTCTCAAAGCTACTTCTTGTCTGAAATCATCTCTTTATTTGTAAATATTACTTTACAGGCAGATGAGTGCTGCTCGGATAATGTGTTAAAGCGAGTAACAACATTCACATATTTCAATTGTTCAGAGATGGGACGTTCTTTGAGATATGTGTGCCTCAGGGGTAGTGCCATTGGTGGGGAATGGCTCTCCACTGGGAGTGCTGTCTAGAACACCACCTTTCCACACAAGTTTTACCTGTTTCCAAAGAATTAACAGCTATATTTCAATTGCATTTAATGTAAGATGACAAATCTACTAAAAAAAAAGAAAATTAACTATAAGTGCAGCAAACTGTGTTTGAAAAGCAAAATCAATTTCATTAAAATATTGTCTGTGCCTTAAACTATCACCTTCTACACTATAATTAGTTTGCTTTATTATAAAACCAGTCTAAGTATTGCCTAGGCATGGATATCGCTTTTCAGCAAATTACATTCCTAGTTTAAAACATTTTAAACTGATAAACATTCCATGATGTCCCCCAACTTCCCTGTCAGCTCCAGACACGTGACAAAATTGCCACTTCCACTAGTATTGCTCCCAGAGGGTACCATTGCACCATTGCATCAGCAGTTGGGGCAGAGCTACCTGATGCAGACGAAATATGTAGGGTAGGAGTTGTGGCGGAAATCTGGCTACTTGTCTGTGCTGCCTGTGTTGGTGGTGCCACTGATGGTCATTTTTGTTTTTAGCTGCAATGTATCAAAAAAATATCTAGTGTATATGAAAAAAAGAGATATAGGGTTGGGAAGACAAAACAGAGAGAGATTAAAATCAACCGCATGTGACATTATTTTATTATTTCAAAACATAAACAAATATGACACATAAATATGTTCACCTTTGCCACATCCAGGTATGATGTGAAGACATTAATATGTCATAAAATAAACCAGTCTCAGAACTATGATATAAGAAATGGAAACATTCATTTGACTATGCCATATCAGTTATATGCTTTCAAAGATAATTGTAGCTACCAACACTGAATTGTTAATATAATTCAGAATTGCAGTTAATATATGTATGTGCGATAAAACATATTCCAAACATACTTGAGTTTTTTCAGAATCAATAGTAATGCAAATAAGAGTAAATCATATATATCAATAATTTATAAAATAATAAGAGAATAATAAGAGAAGAGTTTGGTTCTACATATTCATTATTTTGGAATTACTCAACTAAGATTTGCTGATGAAGATAAATGCTTAATTCTTAAATCTATGGAAAATCTACTTCTTCTCTTTATTGGAAAATATATAAGTGGAGATTTCTTCAGTTTTTTTTAACTCCACATAAAACAGCTTTAATATATAACTATGGGAAAATGAATTGTTGGAGGTGTAATGAAGTCTCTAATTCAGATAGGTTTCATATGATATTAGATTGTAAACTAGTACCTCTTTTTTGGGTTGAATTAAGTCATTTTTCCCAAGCTTTGTGGATGGATAATTGTATCATTTCGAACTCCTTGAGCTTATTTAATGCTCCAGTGCTGGATTTTGTTCCTAGGGAGCAGGTGCCTCTCCTTTGGTCTATTTCAGCTATAGCAAGAAAAATAGTGACAGAGAACTGGAAATATAAAACTACCATTTCTTTCACTGAATTCATTAATTTAGGAAAAAATGTCTGTAAAAAACAATGGTCAACTGCCAAAATGAGAACTTCGAATATTACTAAGTTTTGGTTAAAATTAACTGATTTACTTGATTTACTTGATAAGGTTTAATGATTTAGTTTCCAATGTTTGATTTTGTTGTGGAGATCTGTAAATAGTTATGTTTTTGTTCTGTTTTATTTATAAATAATTCTGTACAATCTTTGTTTTAAAATTAATAAAAAGTTGTTTAAAAAAAGAATTGCAGTTAATATTTTAGAAACAGTATCCTGTAATAAAGTCTAATTTCTGCTTATGGGAATTGAATCTATGCACAACTCAGCTGGTGTATTCATTACCAAATGCAATCACCAAGAGTTTTAACTGGAGAAAATATGTATGTTTGATATTAAAGTTTAGGTATGCCTGCTCAAGATGATATGGACTGAAAATGATCTGGCTTGCATTCACACCTAATGCAATCTTATGCTGTGCTTCTCTGAGGTGAGTAAGTCTGTCTTGATGTGCCTCATAGTTTTGTGATATCTTTTCTGCAGATGCCACTACAGAAAACAAACAAAAATAGATATGAAATCATAATGAATAACTGTCTTGCCTGTCTAATCCATGTTTTATCATTAGCTGCTGATGGATAACTGTACTTACATAGCTGAGGGGTGTTTGTGATCTTAAATTCATTTTGGCTCAGGAGGTCCTGTCTGCACCCCTTCATGTCACTGTAATGGTGACAACATTGTTCACCTGTGTGTGAAATGTCAATTGCACTGGAGACAACATTGGCCAAGCTATTCCAAGCCTTGGCCTTATACTGAGACCTGGTATAATCCCCCCTGCAGCAGCCTATGGCTATAGTACATGCCAAGGAGTGCCACAGAATTATTGGACTCCTCAACACCCCATCTTTGGCTCTAACTTGAGGAATATGTTCACACTTACAAGCCATGTCTATAGAAGTCAAGCTAGAAGTACGTGTCTGAATTGGCACTCAGTTCAGATCTTGCATGTACAAAACTGTGTGCAAAGATCACATTCAAAACAATGAAGATGTGAAATATGGCAGTGGGATTTGGCCATATTTGATAGTCACCCTATTTACACATGTTCCAGTGTTAAACACTGAAATGCTTTATGTTGTTTTTTTAATTATTGCTGGTTGGAGGCAAAATGATATAAACTGGGACACATTGGTTGTTTGGGACTTACAGACTAGTAAAATTGAGTGGTATTACCTTGGAATCAAACCCATGACAAAAAGAAGGATAAAGTGTTAACCTTTGCTTATTAACTCTTAGTGCATCAGGAACCTTGGAAATACCAATAAGAAGTTCTTGTTTAGAGAACATACTAATATAACTATTAGGAAATGTTATACCATGATTAGATCCATGCTAAGGACAATGACATCAGGTAGTGCAATGTTCTTAGTACTACAGTTTAAAGCAATAATACAGTAATTACTAAATAAGGAGCTAGAGTCTGTGTATTTTAACAAGTGATATAGATAGGCTTGGTAGGGTTTAGAAATAGTGCACCAGAAGATGTAGCCTTTAAAGATGCTCCATATAAGGATAGGCTAGTAACACTGGTACTCCACTCTTTCTTTTATAGACTAAGACTTTTTTTAAAAAACAAGTTTATTGATTTTCATAAATAAACAAACAATTGCATAGAATGTATAAGAGACATTTAACAATAATAGAGGCAAAAAAAACCTCAGAACTTAATACAACTAAAGTATTTACAAAGGTGTCCACAATATGAAGATTACACAAATCATTAACCTAAACAACATAATTTTAAAGATTTAATGACTCTTTGTCCAACAAAACTTTTAATTCATACCACAAATTGTAGGATGATGTAATGCTCGTGGATCTAAATGTATTGCTCGTGGATCTAAATTTAATGTTCAACAATTCCAAATGACCGTTAAAGAGGGTGAAGTTTTAGATTTCTATTTCCTAGTTATACCTTTCTAGCAACAGCTAAAACAGACCAAACAAAGGGATATTTAACTTTTTGTACACATGCAGGAACTGGTGTATTGAACAAAATCAAGGGTTTAGATAAAACAAATTTATCTGTAAACAAAGCCTGAAGAAAATTATTAATATTGTCCCAATATGATCTAATAATTCCACAATCAAAAACACATGGGACCTGTCGGCCTTTGTTTTTACTTTACATCTCCAGCACATGATGTCTTTTTTATTAATTTTCCCATGATGAGGGGAGTCAAAAAGGATCTATACATAAATTTCCAAGCATACATTTTCCATTTAAGTGAAGAGGTGGTTGATTTAGCTGATTCTAGTATTATTCTCTTATCTTCATCACTGGGTAAGGAAATATTAATTAAAGAAAAGTAATTCCAATAATTCTCCAAATAACTTTTGCTTTCCTGCCTAATTATTTTATATATGCGTGAACATTTATTGTTATTAGGCAATTTGCTCTTTAAGAAAAAGGTTAAAAAGTTAAATAATTTAGGGATAGACATTTTTATGCCACTTGACATTAAATTAACTTTGTTGACTACATATTGTCTACAAGCTTGTAACTCCAACCATAAATGGTTATTTAGTTTATATTTAGCTATTAAGAAATCCAAGGAATTTAGCTTGTCATCTGTCAACAACTGGAACCAATAGATTAAGTTATTTTCCTTAAATATCATAATTTTTTCTAAGATCCAGAGAACATATATTATCTTGCATATAGGCTATAGGGAAAAGAAGGAAACTCCAGGATTTATAAACTGGATTTCTACAGACAAAATGTTTAAAGTGCTTTAAAATAAACAATAGATAATGAGATTTAAATGTTTGAATATTATATGCAGTAAGATAATCTTTTAGCAGCCAGATGAAGGAATTATTCAATATTGATAATTTGTGAGGATTAGATACACCTCATGAATTGAAACACAGAGTTTCTAGGAATGCCTTCCATTTAGTTTTATAATGTTTATCTCTTAATAAAGAGATTTTTTTTATCACTGAAGCTATTGAGTATAGTTCCAGATCTGGTAAAGCAATCCCTCCTTCAGACCAATCTCTCAAATGATGAACCAAAGCTACCCTAGGTTTATTTGGGAACCATAAGAACTTTAAAATCAAATAATTTAACGTGTTAATATACGCTCTAGAAGGCAGTAGCAAGAAGGACTGCACAATATATAAAATCTTTGGTAAAATTATCATTTTAATAATGGAAAGACTCTCTTCCACAGTAAAAGGAAGCTTATTCCATTTATTTATGCATTTATTTATGTGATTTTTAATGGTGTCCAAAGCTTTATTATAATTAAGATCTACAATATCATTAATGTCTCTACTTAATAGTATTCCTAAATAAGTTAACTCATTCAAAGAAGCTAAATATTTATTAAACTGTTCATCTAAACTATTATTATTGGGATAAATAAGGAGCAGCCTTGTTTTTTATCATTGAAAATTAAAATTGATTTTCTTTGGAAGTCCTTCATAGTCTTGAAAATGGTGGAGATAGAGGCATTGTTTCCCTTAGTAGTAAGAAGAATGTCATCTGCAAACAGCTGGATTTTGGATGTCATATCTAAACCTACATCAAAACTCTTAATATCTGAATTAATTCTTATCAAGTTAGCTAAATGTTCCATTACTAGTGTAAAGAGTAAGGGAGATAAAGGGCAACCCTGTTTAGTCTCTTTGACTATGTCTATGTTCTGTGATGTATACATGTCTATTTCGAATTAGGCTTGACATCCTTTATACAGGTGAGAGATAAGTTTGATGAAATTATTAGAGAAGTGAAGTTCTTCTAGGATAAGAAAAAGATAATCCCAACTAACAGGTTCAAAAGCATAAGTTATGTCCAAGCTAAGTATGGTTAGATTTTCTTTTAATTTTTTGGCAGAATCAATTATGGTTAAAATCATCTTAACATTATCATATGTGCTTCTATTTAAAACAAAGCCTGTTTGATCTTCATCAACCAGAGTTTGGAGGAATATCTTCAGTCTAGCAGCATAAATGGACATAAACATTTTATATTTCACATTTTAAAGTGAAATAGGCCTATATGAGGAACACTTAGTAGGATCTTTGTTTGCCTTTAATATGGGAGAGATGAGAGTATATTTCCAAGAGAATGGAGTATTAACTAGTTCCTGAGAGAGAGACATGACTTTGAGTAATAAGCATAGTGCTTCTTTGGACATTATTTTATAAATTTCAGGAATTATTTCATCATTTACCTGGAACTTTATCTAGCTTTAGTTTTTTTATTTGATGTTGCATTTCAGAAAACATGATTGGTTTATCTAAGGCTTCAATCTGTAATTTTGGCAATTTTTATTTAATATATTTTTTGATAAATGCTCTTATCACTTCTTTAGAGTCTAATATGTTAGGATTCTGATTAATTCCAATAAATTATTCCCAAAATTCTGTCAATATATCAGATAAATCCATAACATTTTACTTTTTCTTTGATGAGTAGATCTCTTTAATTTGATTAAATCTACTAAGCCACTTAGTCTTATTAGCCAGATAAGCAAGGGATTTTAGGATTAGTAGTGTAATTCATAAATTTAAACTTCTCTAGATTTATCTCCATTTTATGATTTAGTATTTCCAGAGATTTACTATTTAATACATTCATTTTTTTCTCTTCCTTTTTTATTAATATATGTTTGATTTTGTCATTTTAAGTTATCAAGTTTAATTTGTATTTCATACAAGTCCTTATCTCATTGTTTTTTTTATTATTATACCAATTAATAATTTATTTATTTATTTGCAGTTGGTTTACCAGGATAGTCCATTGGGCCAAATAACCCGTTTTCAATGGAGTCCTGGGGAGAAAAGCTCCAGAACTAAGTATGTTACAAAAAGTGATTCATACTAGTTATACAAAACTATAACAAATTACAAATTATTTAATAATCCAAAGTATTTTGACACCAGAAAACAATTTCAAGTAAACACAGAAGAAATAACTATGAAAGAACATTAGATAAAATTAATAGATTACAGATAGTAAAGAATAATGCATGAAAAATTTTGAGTTTGTATCATATTCAAAATACTGAATCAAGTTTCTGAGAAATAACAGAAATTTATGAAGGAAGCACTTAGGAGGTGAGGCCTAGTGCAGTTTTCCCTATAATATGAAATGATAATGTATATTAGTTATGAGTAAATAATCAGGGAGAAAGCAAGAGGAATCAAGGCAAAGAAGGAAGATGGCAATTGCAAGTAAATTAGCTATGTGGGGTGGGAGCAAGAGCATTCCCACTTGGATACTGGGTGGGAATGAAGAGATCTTTTAAAAATAAAGTGGTGGGGGTGGTGCGGATGGATGATGGTAGAGAGTTCCAAAGGCGGGCAAGGACAAAAGATAGAAGATTTTTCCCTGGGGGACGAGTGGGTTTATAGATTTCTAATAGATTTTGATTGTTGGACCTCAATATTCTATCAGGAAGGTGCATTTTAAAAGCTGATGAAAGGGAGGGACAGAGAGAGGAGTTGAAAATGAGTTTGTGAGCAAGAGTTAGTTGAGTGTATGTGAGATAGTTAGGAAGCTCTAGCCATTTTAGTATATGGAGAGAGGAACAGTGGTGTGAGAAGGACTTGGGGTTGGTAGCAAACTTGACGATTTTGTTATAGCAAGAGGAAAGTTGGGTTTTTAGGGAGGACTGTAGATTAGTTAGGAGTGGGGCTCCATAGAGAAGGGAGGGGATAAGAAATGAAGTAGAGAGAGTGATTTTGGCAGCAGGTGTGAGGTATTTATTTTGCCGGTACAGCATACCAAGTTTTTGGTGGGTTTTTTTGATATTTAGCTGTAGGTGAGAGTTAAATTTGAGTTGGTTATCAATTTGGACCCCAAGTAACTTGGTCTCTGACACTAGTTCCAGAGGTGAATTATTTTGACTAGTGATAGAGAATGTGTTTGTGTTGAAGGAGACAGCTTTAGAGGGGGAGAATAGCATTAATTTGGTTTTGGAGGCATTGAGAGCAAGGTGATTTCTTTTCATCCACTGCTCAGTGGTTGTGAAAGCTTCTTGGGTCAATTTTAGGAGTGAGGGGATAGAAAAGGCAGAGCATATAATAGTGGAATCATCTGCGTATTGGATGATGTCTGCGAAAGGAATAGAGTTGTGGAAATCATTTATAAATATATTAAAGAGAAGGGGACTCAGTATGGACCCTTGGGGTACCCCAGTAGGGGTATTTAGAAATGAGGAAGTGGCCTTTTTCCATATTACTGCTTGATATCTGTTAGATAAGTAGTTGGAGAACCAGTTCAATGGGGAGGGAGATAGGTTAAGTCTTGAGAGTTTGGTTAGTAGCAGGTTATGAGAGATAGTGTCAAAGGCCTTAGAGAGGTCGAGTAGTAGGGTAGAAACAATTTGGACAGAGTCACGTGCTTTGTTAACAGTTTGAAGGAAGGAGAGGAGGGCAGTCATAGTGCTGTGATTAGGTCTGAATCCATGTTGTGTGGGAGTTTGTAGGTGATTTTCTAAAAGGTAAGGAAGGAGTTGAAGATGAATACATTTTTCTAAGATTTTAGAGATGGGAGACAGGATAGCAATGGGGCAGAAATTAGTAACATTGTTATTGTTGCCCCCTTTGTGCAAAGGGATGATGTAGGCCTTTTTCCAGATTTGGGGTACTGTACTTTCTAGGATAGAGCGGTTGATTAAAATGCTAATAGGGTAGGCAATTGCATCAGCAGCTATGCTAAGAAAGTAAGAAGGGATGTTATCAGGAGCATTAGTACATGGTTTCAGTTTCAGAAGGAGTTTCTTTATAGTGGAAGTGGGTATAGGTTTGAATGAGAAAGAGGGAGAGTGTGCGGGGGTGGGGAGTTAGGGGCAGATGAAGATAATGAAGTAGTTAGAGTAGGAGAAAATGTGGAGGGAGAAGAGTTGGTAAATGGAGATGTGGGAGTAGTGGCGGTGCCGGGTGGAGTGCTGGGGAGAGAGGGTGGGGGAGTATTTGAGAGTGTAGTGGTGTTAGAGAAGGATGATGTTAATTTGGAAATGGATTCAATGAAAAAGGAATTAAATTGTGTAGCCAGATCTAGGTCAGGAGCGTTTGGGTCTGGGGTAGGAGTATTTTGTTTACTAGGGTTGAGGAGAGTAGAGATACCTTTCCAGAATTTCTGGGGGTTTGATTTATTGCTATTTTGGAGTGTGGAGAAGTAATTTTGTTGATCGGAAATTATGAGTTTTTTTACCCTGTTTTGGAGAATTTTATATTCATTTTGGACTAGGGGGGATCTGTTTTTCCGGTAATGTGCCCAGACTTTATCTGTGTGTCGCATGGATGCTAGTGTATTTTTGGACAGCCAGGGGGCTGTTTTAGTTTTAATTCTCTTAGTCCTTAAGGGTGCATGAGAATCAAGTATTTGTAGGAAAATTGAGTTGAAGTGGGCAACTGCTTTATCTAGAGATAATGTTTTTAGGCAGTTCCAATTTATGGATTTTAGAGACTTTGAGAAGCTTGTAGGATCAACGTTTTTTTGGTTACGGATAGTGATAAAATTATGGGTACGGTGCAGGAGTAATAGGAGTCGATGTGTGAAGATGGGTATGTGGTCACCAAGGGGATCAGGTAGAGTACGACTGTCAGAGAAATAGTGGGGGTGAGTGACTAGAATCCAGTCTAGAATACTGCCATTAGAGGGGTTTTTTAGAGGGGTATGTTGTGGAGTTGATAAGTTGTGAAAAGTTGTAAAGGTTGATATTAAGAGGGTTTTTAGGGGACTGAATGGAGGCCCAGTTAATATTCATATCACCAAGGATTATTGTTTCATTGCTAATGTTGTTAGAGAGCCAGGAGAGGATATCTTCAAGTGTAGAAATATTCTCTCCTGGGGGGATATAGAGTGAGGCTATACAAATGTGTTTATGTGAGTTAATTTGGAGAGATGTGAGGAGTAGTTCAGCATTTTTGAAGTGTGGAATGGGTTTGTTATAGGGGTAACTGACAATGAGGATGAATATAGGAGAGCTACTCCACCTCCTTTTTTATGGGGCCTGTCTTTTCTAATGATTGAATAGTTTGGCGGAATTATTTCAGAGTCTTTTATATGGGGTTTTAACCAAGTTTCTGAGATTGTTAGGATATCCGGTTTATTGTGAATGAGCCAGGCATGAAGGTTTGGAACTTTGTTTACTATACTTTGGGAGTTAAAGAAAGTAAATAAAATGGACTTGTCTGTAGAGGAAACTGTGGAGGGGCCAGGGTTGGGATGGATATCACCGGATAGTAGAGTGGAAATTAGATATAAGAGTGGCTTAGAGAGGTAGATGGACAGTTTGTTAGATAGATTGGATTCTATTGTGGATTTAAGGAATCTGCTAGTAACAATGGGGGAAAAATGTTTTTGAAGGGTAATGTATTTGTATGGGAAAAGTAGGAGGTTATTTATAGGATATAGATGTGGAGAAATAGGAGTGTGTGAGTATGGTAGAGTAGAGTCAAGGTGGTTGGTGTCGTGGAGAGATCGTGCATGGTGAAAGTTAAAGGGTTGGGTGAGGTAGTAAAGATAGGATAATTTCAGGAGAAGTAGAAATAATAAGTAAATGAATGAGGATTTTGTAGGCATGATGGAATGTGGAATATGTAGAGCTGATATGCTGTTGATAAAATATTTATGAATATAAGAGAGTTATGTTTGTATAGGAGCAGGTAAGTTTAGGAGTATAAGAGTAGAAGTGGGAAATAGAGTTGGGATTGGAGTTGGTGTGGTTTGGGAGTGGGGTGGAGTGTAGTGCAAGTAGAGAGGAATTCTACTGGTTAGGTGGGATAGCTGTGGTGGGTAAGTAAAGATTTTATGGGCAGAAAGAGGGAGGGGTAGATGTAGGGATTATGTGGTTGGTTGGATAAGAATTTCTGTGGGTGCGCCTATGGGGGAAATAAAGGTAGATGCACTGGGGGTGGGTGGAGTTTGGGGGTAGGGTAGGGGAGCGGAGTGAGCCCGCAGGGCGAATGGAGTGGGAAGAACCAAAGAGGTCTGGAGAGGTTCGAAAGTCTATCAGTAAAGTGTTGTTTGCAGAGGGTTAAGTTAGAATGGAAGAAAGACCTGGGTGTGTTGGGTGAGAGTGAACTATGAGAAACTAGAGAGAGTGAGTAGGAAAAGAGATGTTACAGCTAGAGTGGACTAAAAGAGTTTAGAAGATACAGTGAGAAGGAGGAAGGTTAGAGCTCTGAGAGAATACCTGAAGTGCATGCAGTGAAGTCTATTTGGGGGAGGGTGTCACCGAGTGGATAGGTACAAAAATACGCCTTACTCCACTAGGATATCCTCGGGGCCAAGTAGAACTAAAGAAGAGGGTGGCTAGTGTAGGTCGGGGGGGAGAGAACATATAAACTAGAATAAGGGGTATTTAAGGCTGCTGGCTATCCTGGCAGAGGAGTGTACTAAAAAACAGCTATCAAGGCTGAAACAGTAAGGTAGTAGTAAGGGTTCAGCAGTAGTTACACATACTTCCTTAGCTTCTTCTTGGTTCAAAGTCCAGAAAAAAAGGGGATGAGGCAGCAGAGTAGGTTGCTTTTGCTTGAGCAATTAAGATAGCTGTATTATTAAGGTAGGTATGAGGTGTCCTCACGGGCTTAAGTCACAGGGGTAACTCAGGGCAGAAAGCTATAAAACAGGAGAGAGTTAAGAGAAAAATAGCGTTTAGTACTATTTAAACACGCCTTGTTTCTTAATAGCAGTAAAAGACAGTTAATAAGTCTATATTAAAAAAGAGACATCACACATTATGTAGCAGTTAGAAGCACTTCCAAAAATAGACAGGGCAAAATGGAATCAATATAATAAGCACGTGGAAGTTGGCGTTTCTATAGCAAATAATTTAGCCAGCAAACTTCAACGGTGTTGTATGTTAAATTAGCCAGATACACTTCATCAAAAATGCAGCTAATAGCCTTTGATAATGTCGGCTTGAAGTTTATAACAGAATTAAATCATCTAACACATGGCGTTTGCTGAGCATTTAAATCGCAAACTTCACTTCGTTTATGTAGTACATTAGCACTTCCCTCCACAAATAAATGTCACTACACACGTAAAAAATGCCAGTTTGGAAATGTTTTAGCAGGGCTCAAACATCAAGCACATTGCATATGCAGAAAATTAAATCCAAAACTCAATTAGGTAAAGTATATACAGAATAGTAAGTGTTAGCGTCTCTATGTCCAGCACACATCTACTGTAAATAACAACAGTTAGCACGACCTAACAGACCTATAATACAAAACACTATACCCAGCACGCATCTATTGTATTAATTAACATTAAGAACAACATGCGGGACCTTGCGCTTATTTAATACAGAGCGCGATGGTACCAATATTAAAGCAAAACATCAATTTAGGTAAAAAAAGAAATGAAACGTGAAAGCATTAGTACAATGAGCAAAACAGGTACAACTTACAGTAGAAGTACACGCTCAGCCAGGGCACACAGCAGTTGAGATGGGCGATGTTTAAAGATGGCGCCCAAAAGTTGGGAGGTATTTTATCACTTCCAGTAGGAAGAGGGAGGGGCAGGGATGGGAGTTAGCCAGAAGAGCTGTAAGGTTGTAGCAAGGGGGAGGTGAATTGAAGGTAATATCTGAAATGACGGGAAGGTACAGGGAAGAGAGATAAGAATAGAGCTATTATTAGAATAAACAGCTATCACGGAGATATAAGATATAAGAATATAGCAAGAACTGAAATACACATATATCACGGACAGGACACTGAGTTAGAAAGAGAGGAGGGAGCAAGACAAAGAGGGAGAGAGAAAGAGAAGAGAAGAGACACTGCAGAGTAATGTAATAGCAGGACAATCTGATATCGCAGGTAGGATAAAAAGACAGATGTGAGGAAGAAAAAGAGAGGGAGAGATAAGAGGGAGAAGAAAGCAGTTCAGTACAAGGTGAATACAGGGAGGCAGACCCAAAGAGGTCTGGAGAGGATCGAGAGTCTATCAGTAAAGTGTTGTTTGCAGAGGGGTAAGTTAGAATGGAAGAAAGACCTGGGTGTGTTGGGTGAGAGTGAACTATGAGAAACTAGAGAGAGTGAGTAGGAAAAGAGATGTTACAGCTAGAGTGGACTAAAAGAGTTTAGGAGATACAGTGAGAAGGAGGAAGGTTAGAGCTTTGAGAGAATACCTGAAGTACATGCAGTGAAGTCTATTTGGGGGAGGGTGTCACCGAGTGCATAGGTACAAAAATACGCCTTACTCCACTAGGATATCCTCGGGGCCAAGTAGAACTAAAGAAGAGGGCGGCTAGTGTAGGTCGGGGGGGGGAGAACATAGAAACTAGAATAAGGGGTATTTAAGGCTGCTGGCTATCCTGGCAGAGGAGTGTACTAAAAAACAGCTATCAAGGCTGAAACAGTAAGGTAGTAGTAAGGGTTCAGCAGCAGTTACACATACTTCCTTAGCTTCTTCTTGGTTCAAAGTCCAGAAAAAAGGGGATGAGGCAGCAGAGTAGGTTGCTTTTGCTTGAGCAATTAAGATAGCTGTATTATTAAGGTATGTTTGAGGTGTCCTCACGGTCTTAAGTCACAGGGGTAACTCAGGGCAGAAAGTTCCTTAGCTTCTTCTTGGTTCAAAGTCCAGAAAAAAAGGGGATGAGGCAGCAGAGTAGGTTGCTTTTGCTTGAGCAATTAAGATAGCTGTATTATTAAGGTAGGTTTGAGGTGTCCTCATGGGCTTAAGTCACAGGGGTAACTCAGGGCAGAAAGTTCCTTAGCTTCTTCTTGGTTCAAAGTCCAGAAAAAAGGGGATGAGGCAGCAGAGTAGGTTGCTTTTGCTTGAGCAATTAAGATAGCTGTATTATTAAGGTAGGTTTGAGGTGTCCTCACAGGCTTAAGTCACAAGGGTAACTCAGGGCAGAAAGTTCCTTAGCTTCTTCTTGGTTCAAAGTCCAGAAAAAAAGGGGATGAGGCAGCAGAGTAGGTTGCTTTTGCTTGAGCAATTAAGATAGCTGTATTATTAAGGTAGGTTTGAGGTGTCCTCACGGGCTTAAGTCACAGGGGTAACTCAGGGCAGAAAGAGTAGAAGTACACGCTCAGCCAGGGCACACAGCAGTTAATTATTCCATATAGGTAAGCTTTTATTGCATCCCATATGTGTATCTCAGGTGTATCATATGAGCTATTAGTGTTGACGAAACATTAAATTTCTGAGGTAAGAAAATCTTTCAATACTTTTAGTTTTGTTATATATACTGGAATTCTTTTAATCTGCATATAATAGTTTATATTAATGATTAAGTCAAAGGATATAGCATTGCGATCCAAAAGGGGACAAGAAATTATTTTAGATTTACTTAAACTACAAAGTAATTCATTTGAAATAAACACCCTGTCTACTCTAGAATATGCACCATGTCTGTGAGTAAAATGTGTATAAAGAAGTGTCTGGATTAAAAAAATCATTTACATCTCTAATATAAAATGTGACATGTGACATATAAGTTGAGGCAATGTTTTGGGTGTCCTTAATTGTAACCGTATACTCTTGATGACTTTGTATATTTTCAAATATTCATATATGTAACAATCTTCTGAAGCTATGCAAACATTTAAATGTTCTCTAATCCTCTTGTTCCTCTAGGAGAAAAGTTCTAAATTTTCAGCCTTTCAGAATAACAGACTAGCTTTATTATCGTTTCCTTGCTACAAGCTAGTGGATGATCTGCAGTTTTAGTGCTTTATTTTTCTTAAATCATTACATAAACATTAATATATTCCATCTTACTTATCACAAGGCTGATCAACAAACTTAAAATTACTTTGGGACTTCTCAAACTCACATATTTTTGTAAATGTCCAATAGTTTTATAGACCTCTTTGCAAATAGAAATAAATAGTATCAAAGCTGGAGGAGTTATTCAGAGAATGCGTACAATCTTGAACTCTAGAACCATCACAATGACAGTTCTGTTCTGTAGACCCAGTTAATTCTTGCCTTAGCTAAAATATTGTTTTTCGATTGGTACTAATAGTGCTGTTCTACACCATCAAAATTAGAAGGCAGACTTTCACTCTCTGTTGAATAAAAGAGAAAGGCGACATTTTGTACCCATTGTAAGAGAGGCACCAATTTATCCAAATGATGTATACCCTATGGGCCTGGAAGGAATTTTGTCAACTGACAACATGGATTTGGTTCCTGTGGGCAGTTTTGGTAATAATGAAAAAAGTACTTATGTGGAATATAAGAATTCTTTCATCACCACATTTTGTGTTAATAGTAGGCAAATAACTAATATACTGATGAAAAACTGGCAAATCTTAAAATTTGATAAAGATTTAAGGGATTTTATTACTGAAAACCCTGTTATTGTTTACATGAAAGGGATGAATCTGAAAAATATGTTTGAGAAACAGGTGGTTTCACAGACCAATGCTACTATGAAAAGGTGTGGTTTTTGCTCATATTGTTCGTCAATTATAGAGGCTTGAGAGGTAACCATTAATGGGTATGCAAGCGAAATATTCTTGTTTGTCAGAGAGGGTGGTGTATTGAGCCTTATGCTGTTGTTTTGCATGTTTTTATATAGGTAAAACTGACAAGAAGCTTAAGTCACATGTGTGTATGTATATATATATATATATATATATATATATATATATATATATATATATATATATATATATATACACACACACACACACACACACACACACACACACACACACACACATATATATATATATATATATATATATATATATATATATATAAACATTTGAAAGCTATTAAATTTAAAAAAGAGACAAATGCCCTGTCAAAACACTGCAGAAAATGAAGGGCATTATTTTAAATTTATAGTATTGGAAACTTTACAGCTATATGAAAGGAGTAGAGCATGGTCTTTATTATTAGAAAGACATGAACTGATCTGACAGCTATGCTTGAATGTTACATGCTGGCCAGGTTTCAATGGGCTGCTTTCAATTAGTAGTATTTTAAAACTTAAAGCATTTAAGAGATGATTTACTTGATAATTTGAAAATATATGGAATTTTTAAAGGTAAACATGCATATATGTATATGCATATATTTTATTTTATGTAAAGTTGCTGTAAAGAAAAGGATTGTTTATGGCATTTTTAATCATGAATGGAATGTGGGTGTGTCTTAGTATGCTTTTGTAATGACTGACAGATTAAAGGGGTGTATGTAATGTAATTACAGTCTAATGCCAGTGGTTAGACCTTCATACTATATCATACTTCATAAAAGCCACCCTGGAGGCAATCCTTTGATTATCCAGTGGCAACCATTAAATTAATATTAGCTGATGGTTGGATTGTCTCTAGGATAGATTTAGTTGTTAATAGTCCTGATTTTGGTACTCTGCTTCTGCACTGCTTTTTGGTTATCATTATAACAATACTGCCACTAAATCTGTGTCCCCATCAGCCATCTATGGGCCAGTTAACCGTTAGTGGGATGGATGATTTTCAGATAGAGGGTGCAGAAAAGAAATAACATGCTGTGATGCATTGCTGTTGTAGACAGACTCAAGAGACTCAGAGGAATACAATTCAATGTGCTATCTAGCTTTGTAAAAATGGAACATCTTAAATATCATTGTTTTAAATTTTTTTTCAGTTAGAAGTTTAATCTAAAAGGACATATATGAGACAGTATATGAATTTCTCATGAATATACAGAAAAGTCTGCTGTTAATACTTTATATATTTAGTCTTTATCCTGAGTTTGTATTTAAAAATCATACAAAATTTAGGTGCATTTCCTGTAGTCAAGTCTGCATGTTGCAATGTTTCTATGTTTAAATGTAAAGCCACTAATTACTAATTTGCTTAAAACGCATTTAACATGGATTTTTTGCAAAAGTCTAGTCAGGCTTTACCCTGCAGCTTACTATACAGAGGTAGCAAAAGCATAATTTATGATGAAAGTTAGGTACTTGACATAAGGATATATGTGCTTGGAGAATTCAGTCTTCATTAACCTTTAGGACTTACCACATAATGTGTGCTCAACTCTGAACTTTCCCAGGCTACCTTGACATGTCCCCATTTCCTTCATACCCTGCATGCGTCTCCTCCATTATTCAGAGTCTAACTAAGCAAACTGGAGAACTTGTAGACACAGCCAACAGACTTTCCTCTACAAGTGATCTTTGCTGTGCAAGAACTGGTTTTCTATATTCTATACTAACTTTGCCATCAGAGGAAACAGGAGAAGAGAATAAAGAACCCCCCTTGGCTAGTATTGGACTAACACATCCCTGCTATTTCCATTGGGTAGAGATATATAACAGAACATTTTCTAGTACTTGGATCTGTCTTCTGTATTCCCATCTGGCAGTATTGTTGCCACTCATTTCCCAGTATCTGACTGTTGACTGTCATAAATATGTTCATCAGTCTGTGATTATTTCACTACAGCATTGTACATAGTACACAGGGAAAGAAAACACAATACAAGAGAAGCCAGGAGAAGTGAAACAGAAGTGAAGGTGCAAATTGAAAGGGAATTAGAAGGAGGGATTAGAAAGGCAAACACATACTTTTTTTA
Source organism: Protopterus annectens (assembly GCF_019279795.1). NCBI lineage: Eukaryota > Metazoa > Chordata > Ceratodontiformes > Protopteridae > Protopterus > Protopterus annectens. Next base: position 1,575,165,284 of record NC_056728.1, on the reverse strand, counting down.
ATATATAACAGAAAGGAGGAAACATCTGACCATGCAGGGAAAATATAGAATGGAGATCTCAAAAGAAAAAATAAACTTCTATCACTTTTCCCTCTCACGAAATGTGGTTGTGGCAAATTGTGTTTAAAGAGAGGGAGAAAAAATAAAATAGAAATAAAACAGTACCAAAGTAAATAACTGAAATACTAGCAGTTGTTTACTTTGGCACTGTGTGTGTGTGTGTGTGTGTGTGTGTGTGTGTGTGTGTGTGTGTGTGTGTGTGTGTGTGTGTGTGCGCATGGGTGTGTGTGTGTGTGTGTGTGTGTTTGAATTTTTCTCTATGAGTGAGTCACTGTCTTTTTTACTTCTACATCTGTGTGTGTATATGTAAATATTTGTGTCTGCAAGAGAGTGTGTGTATTATTAAATACTTACATATAGTATATTTTGGTTGAAAGGCCATGGCCATGGTCAAAGTATGCTTTTTGCACAGTGCAAAAATTGGGTGTTCCACATTTTGACTGTTTGTCACGCATTGCTATGGTATGTGTTCCACAGTGGCCTCTTAGCAGGTTGAGACCTAGGATCTGATGAAGTTTCTTTTTGTATGAAATGAAAGCGCTTATCATTTTTTATGAATAAATAATGATTTGTACTTGCCAAGCTCACTGTGGATTTGTTCAGATTAAACAGATATAACATCTGTGTGGAAATACTAAGTTCTGTTTTTGCAGTCCATTTCTAACAGGAGTGACTGAATCAAACAACTTTCTTTTCCTGGAGGCAGCTGGACTCTTCCGTTTTGTGAATGGGTGTTCTTCGTTTTTGTATTTTGTTTGTTCTACTTTTCTTCATATTATTATACCACATTCTTCTATCTTTTCTACATAATCTAGTTTTATTTTCTATGTTCATAATTGTTTGTGATATTTTTTAATTTCTTCATTTACATATTATTTGCTCTTCTTTATTCTCATCATCTCCCAGTCCATTTTGTACTTTTATTAAAATATCATCACTATTAATTTCTTATTCTCTTCCTTTACCCACTTTAATACTCTATACAATTTAAAGAAACAATTAAAAAGCAAATTTAGTAACCCTAATCCCCCTTCATCTTCAGTCATTTCTAACACATCTCTTTTTACTGGGTTTAATGCTGAACCCCACATGAAAGAAAATATCAGTTGCACAATTTAATTTTCATATTTTTGTGAGATCATATAAACATTTGACATATATGCTATTTCCCCATTAATATAGAATTCACCAGATAAACCTTTTTCCTGAATGCTAATTTACAAGTTCTCCACAGAAGACATATTTCTTTCATTTCCTTTATTAAACCCTCCCATTGCACCATAACTACATAATTTTCCCAGATTTTATCCCTACTTTTATCTTTATTAAAGGTGATTCCCATTTCCTTTAAACAGACAAACAAATAATTACCTCAGCCATATTTTGCTCTTAGCAACTATTTTGTCTGTGTACGCCATAATTACTGGCATCACCACTTTCTTTTGCATCACATATCTAGTATAATTCATTTTATAAGCTATTTCACTCACTATGGCATTCATTACCTGTGTAAACAGTATTCCACTTATGGAACATCCTTGTCTTATACCACATTTCATGCACATTTCTTTACTCAGCCAACCATTCAGTAACACCCTCACTCCATTATTTTGATATGCTGTCATACACACTCTCCTAATTCTGTTACTTATTCTATAGTTCTCCACATCATCCCACAAAGCATCATGGCCTGCTGTACCAAATGCATTGCTAATATCACCTACCATAAGTTTCATATTCTTGCTTTTATTTGTAATATCCTCCACAACGTTACTCACTACCAGTAACAGTATTTGACGTACCTTCCCTTTTATACCATACACACTTTCTTCCATAATATCTCTCACTCTTCCTTACAGTATTCTCTGTATTATTCTCTTAAAACCTTTTAAATCTATGTTATTTAGTGTGATTGGTCTCAGTTTTTTATTTCATTCGTCTCATCTTTCTTCCATATAAATTTTAATATCTCACTAGATGATTCCTCATAAACAAGCCTTTCCTTCAACCATTCATTCAATACTTTTACAAATACTGTCTTTGCCAATCGTCTCATTTCTTGTACAATCCATACCCTACACCATTTGGGCCTTGATAATGAATCAACCTTTGGTTTCCTAAGTATTTAATCAAATTCACTAGTAATAATTTCTTTTTTAAATAATTTCTTTAACTCATTCTGGATTTTTTTTTACTTTCTGTTCTCTCTTGTTGTTCTTCTTTTTACTCTTACACATATTTCCACATGCTGTACTGTAATACTCATAATATTTTTTTGTCATTTTTACCTGACCTTCTACATTTTTCATTTTTCTTGGCATAATAATATCTTTTTTTTTTCTATTTTGCCCAAATATATAGATACTTCCTCCCTTCTCTCATGTAAATAATATTTCTGCCTAAATGGCAATGCCTTTGTTTTTCTTGATTTATTATATATATTTCTTTTTTTAATATCATAATACTCTTTTATATTATTCTCTAAATTCTCTAAAACGTTTCTCCACATTTTCCCATACTTCACTTTCTCTTCCTTTTTACATCATCCTGCCACTGGAAAAAAATAAAAACATTTTTTTATGCTTCTTTTTAAATTCAGTCCACAATTCAGACCATTTTTATAGAAGTCCTTAATGGTTATATGATCCTTCCATAACTGCAATACTTCCCACTCTCCAGTTTCATCCCATGATCTCTCATTTATTCTTTTTATTCCCCTTCATATTTTAATATACTCCCTTTCTGCATCATTTCCATCTATATTGCTAAAGGGATTGAATATCTCGCCATAACTGTATCACAATCTGCAACCCCAAGCCTTCCAACAATACAAAATAATCAATTTCAGATCCTAGTGCATCCCTTCTATAAGTCAACTGATGTTTGTTTCACACAGCTAATTTATTACATTTCACTCCCTGTATTTTTTATATCTTTCTCTTTCCTTTTACGTTTCCATTGAATCACAATTAAATTCCCATGCAATTATAAGTTTCATGTTAACCACCACATAGTCTAATATTTGATGAAACAGATTCTCTCTTTCCTAACTAGTTATATTTGAATATTCTAAATACATGCTCTCTCCAGCTCACATCCTCAACAGTTAACCTTCCCATCCTTACCAATGTTGCATCTAGTGCTTTCACCTGTTTTTTTTTTACACAACACAGCAACTCCAGAAAAATGTTCACATCCTATGTTCCAAATTATATTTCCTTCTTGCAGTTTTTCAATTTGCAGTTTTTCTTCATTTATCAGGAATCTTGCATTCTCTAACAGAATAACAATGACATCACATTTAGCATACCTTTCCAGAACTCCTATCTTTCTTACAGTGTTAATAATACTGTTCGCATTTACTGAAAGTTCCCTAAAGTTGTTGCTTTTCCTTCTGTTTAAATTTAGTGGAAATATTTGGAGAGTCCATCTGCAACTTTAGAGGAACCCTTGGTATCATTGGAAAGACTGAAAAAGCTTACAAAAAATTTCTGCCCACGGAAATGAAAAGACATCTGCCTTCTAGGTCTGTTTGAAAGGAATTCTGGAGCCAAATTTCTTTAACTATGAGTTTTCAAAGTAGGCAAAGATCTACATTACTGAGGAGTTCCCCACAGTTATCAGCTCCTAGAAGACCAGCAGATATAATTCCCATTCATGAGAGTCTTTCCTGGTCCTGCTTAGCTTGCATGCTACAGTATTTTGCTGTGATGGAATATATGTAGCCTAAAGAGTCAAATTAGGCCAAATTGACACCTCCTAGGCCATCAACCCAAGTCTGCAAAGATCATAAGATGTGGTTCCCCATTGCTTGTTTATATATCCCATCCCTGAGATCTTGCTTGTAATAACATGAAGAGGTCCTGGGGACCAGTGATGATTTAAGGCTTTCAAAGCATTGATTATTGCCATCTCTTTGACACTGATGTGCACTTGTCTGTCTTGCTTATTCCACAGACCTTGTACTTTCAACCCTTTCAATACAGTTCCCAAGCAAAGTCTGAAGCATCATTTGTAACAGACTGAAGAGGAGGCAGAAGAGAAAAGGGGAGACCTGGGTTGAGAGTATATTTCTGGCTTCAATGCTGTAGACATGGCTGGCAATAGTAAAGATAGTGTTCCATTTAGAGCACAAAGGTGGAGTGGTGAGCATACCTCTCAACCTCTTAGAGCAAGAAATCTGGGCAAAGCCATAAATAAAAGTGGGACAGAGGCCCAAAAATAGGGACAATTTTTTAAACATTGCTCTTACAAACTTAGAAAGTTGATAGAATAACAGGTTTTGCATTAGCATGAATTTTCTGAAGGGTATGAAGTCTGAAGCTCTAATGTCTGCCATTATTTTCTGACTTTAGTCTTTAATGGTTTGCCATTTATTTTCCAGAAAACCACAATTTTATGAAAAACGGACCAAAAATGTAAGGAAGAAAACTGGACATTCTGTGAAAATCTGTACAGTTGAGAGGTATGGTGTTGAGGAGTCCATGATTTTTGTGACACTCATTGTGAAATGCTACAGCAGGAGGCAACTGCAGAAGAGATATACCAAGTCTCATATAAGGCTGAGGCTTGGAATAGCTTAACTAAGCCTGTCTCCAGTGCAACTGGCATCCTATGCACTGGAGAGTAATGTCATCACCACTACAGTGATATAAAGAATTGCAAGAGGGACCTCATTAGCTGACGGGAGGATAAATTTAAAACTGTAAGCACTCTTCAGTTGTGTAAGTGTACTAGCCCATAACTTCACTATGATATAGCATTAATTAGCCAGCCAGCACAGTTATTCATTATGCTTATATATATATATATATATATATATATATATATATATATACATATATATATATATATAGTTCCCCTTCACAAGATCAAATTCCTATAAACTTGAAATTCATAACCCCGAAGCCAGAATCTCGAGTTTACAGAAACTCAAAAATGTGAAGGGGAAATAAAAAAAAAAACACCTTTCTAATGTTTTTGCAGGCCTGTGCCCCCCACACCCCTCTACTTAAATATTCCTACTCCGAGATCGTACTGTAGCGAAGGAAAGGGAAATCTCCCATTCCGCGTTATATGCATAAATGCAAAACTGAAGATTTCCCAGTCTTCCGCTATAGTGCGGTCACGCAGCTCTTAGATAACAGCTGCAAGGGTGCAGGGGGACCTAGTCCCCTGCAAAAAGGTAACTGAACTCTTTTTTTTTAACCCCAAACTTCCCATTCACAATTTCAAGTGAATGGAAGTTCGAGATTCTGGTCTCGAGCTTATGCATTTCGAGCTTCCATTCATTCGATCTTGTGAAGGGGAACTATATATATATATATATATATATATATATATATATATATATATATTTATTTATTTTTTTTTCTGCTATACACCTACAGCATAATTGCAGAAAACTGTGAGGGGCATCAAAAAAGATTAACTTACATCAGGAAGGCAAATATGCATCTGTTATGATTGCAGGGCACAGAAGTATTCTCAGCCCATCACTATCATCTTGACTGAGCACACCTTAACTTTAATATCAGGGATACATGCCTGCTCCAATATCTCTTGATTATTGTGTTAGGCAACAAGTGCTTTTGATTAATTGTGTGTGGGGTCAATACCCATAAACACTTATTTGATTTTTTTACAGGTAGGTTATTATTTATAAGATATTTTAATTTTAATACTGCATGGCATTAAAAAAATTGTATTTAGAAATGGAATTATTACCTTAGAAAGCAGATATCTGATATGGCACAGTGAACTACATGATTCTATGAGCCATGTCATACCATTGTGATTGACTGATTTTATTTCATAATCATGCCTTCCCATCATATCTGGATGTGGAAAAGCCATACTTATGGAGTTTTTATATTCTTTTATGCATTGAAATAATTAAGTAATGTGACATGCTCTCTTTTTTATACCTCACCCTATCTCTCTTTTTCTAAAACAGTGCTTCTGAAAATAAAATGACCATCAGCACAGGGAGGTAGGCAAATCACTGGAGTTCAGCCTGGCATACCTCCACAGGAGGTTGGTGTGGCACACCACAGACAGCACATAACCCAGCACATCTGGGTTACAACTTGTCAGCATTGCCTCCACAACTCCTGCCCTACCTGCTCCACCTGCATCAGGTATCTCTGCCCTGGCTGCTGGTGCAGTGGTACCCTCTTGGAGCAGTAGTAGTGGAGGTGGCCATTTTTTCACCTGAGAGCAGCTGGCAGGGCTGATGGAGGGCATGATGGAGAGGTGCCTCGGTGCTCAAATTGGCACTGTTGAAAAGGTCCTGCATCATATTGGCAAAATGATGCCATGTCTGGCACTGATCAAGGCAACTGACACAGGAGACAGTGATGACATTTGTTTGGGTGAGAACTAAATTCTCACTGTTTTCAAGCTGGACATGGATGCACCTCTGAGGTCCCCCACCTATCCCAATCATGATGTCACCCAACCATTTGTGCCCATCACATCCCTGTCTGTCTTGTATGTCCTATATGTCTGTGCATGCTACCTAATCTAACCTACTTTCCTGATCTTCTCATTCTTAAGCAACTTCCCCAACATTCCTACCTCTCCAAAGAAAACAAAAAATGGGCACCTGCCCTCCCCAAAAAAGATCCCCCATGCATAGTTCTCCACTTTATCTATCTGTCATCTTGACAGTGATATAGTCCAATTAACTACACAGCATTAGTCTGCTGTTGTCAGCTATCCCTGGTATGGTTACTCTCAAAAGTTATGAAATTGTGTGTATAATACTAAATGTATCTTCTGAAGAAGTGGATAGCTATGGTGATTTCCCACCACCCTCCTGAAAATTCCTGTATTCTTTTTCCTGTATCCTACCCTCTGCCCCCCCCACCCCCCCAGTTGTCACCACTGTCATATCAACCTCTTTTTCACACATTTAAGTTGGTGAATCTGGGAATCTTGAGGCAATGTTACAACTGCCTCATGTACACAGACAACCCTCTCCTCCTCCCAACAAATTCCAACACATGTGAGAGATGTAACCATATAGCCATACTGGAGGCTAAGCTCTCTCAACTCAGTACTGGCGAAACCAGTCAGGAGGAGAAGGAAACCACACTCACTATAATTCCAGTCTCGCATAGACCTACCACAACAGCAAACCAAACACATAAACACTCAAAAACATACTCGGAGGCTCTAAATAAAAATCTGCCTAAGCAGCAGAGACCTCCAAAGCAGACACCCAAGCAACCGCTACCCCAAAACAAAACACGTGCAACATATAACTCACAAAGTCAGTGTGCCGAACAGTCACAGCCCTTAAGGCTAAACAACACACCTGATACACTTGTAATAGGTGACTCTATCGTCAAGCACACTGACGTCCCGCTCACCAGGCTGAACAGGGAGAAGGTCACGGTGAGCTGCCTGTCGGGTGCTAGGATCCGCCACATAACACAAGCACTCAGGTCACTCCAAGGCAAGTACAAATATGACTCAGTCATTGTCCATGCTGGTGTGAATGACCTGAGACGTACCTCCCTGGACTACATGAAAAGAGACATAGAGGAGCTCTCTGAGCATGTAGCCCAGGTCGGTATGACCCTGACCTTGAGTAGCATCTTACCCTCACCAAGAATGATGCCACAATATGAAGACAAGATGATCAATTTCAACAATTGGCTTAAGTATTGGTGTCATTCAAAGGGGATCCAATGCCTGACAGCCTGGGATGACATGCTCGACAAGCCACGATGCTTCGCTAGGGATGGCTTGCACCAGTCACCCCTGGGCTTTCGGATATTGGCAAAGGCTCTTGTTACCCCATAGTGCCTTTTTTAGGCAAAGCTCAAAAGACAAACCCACCTCCATAGGTATCACAAGGGATAAGAAACCAAGAGTAATGCTACTCAATGCCAGAAGTCTAAACCTCAAGATGCACGCACTCGAAACTCTTCTTAGCATGGAGAACATCAATATCTGTGCAGTAACAGAAACCTGGTTCAAGGCTCCCAAGAGTACCCCAGCACTACCAGTTTACACCTCATACCATGCTTTTCGGCCCCAAAACTTGGACCGTACCATAAAAGGAGGGGGAGTATCAAAATTCGTCAAAGATACCCACACCTCCAGGTTGGTGGCACAGCACGAAGCATCAGAGACTATCCATGTGCAACTAACAGTGGGTAAAACTGCCTTCCAGTTTATAGCCTGCTACAGACCACCCTCCCAAACCCAGGAACCCCACTCGGCCTTCCTGAGAACACTGGAAAATATGAAGGTCTCTCCAAACACCATTATATTGGGCGACTTCAACTACCCAAACATAGACTGGGAGCATTACTCTAGCTCCAACACCCTAGCCCAAAGGTTCCTAGAATTTATAAACTCAAATGCTATGGAACAACTTGTTACCACTCCCACAAGAGGGGAAACATACTGGACCTGATCATCACCAACATGGGGACTCTATGCTCCAGACCAGAAGTGTATCCCTCACTGGTAAGATCAGACCATAAACTAATCTCACTGGATATTCACATCCCGACTCCACCCCCTGCCCTGAAAACCACAGTGAAAAACTTCTCTAAAGCAAATTTCACACTCCTCAAAACCGAGGTGGAATCCTTCAAAGCCCCCGGGCCTGTGGAAAATACGGCCCAGACCGCAGAATCCTTTATAAACGCATTCTATGAACACCTTCAGGAATGCATGGATCATGCAATCCCAAATAAAACCAAGACCCAATCCTCCAAAGGCAGACGTCCTGTCTGGTGGACCCCAGCCATAAACAAACTATGCGATAGAAGGAGGAAGCTACTACATGATAGAGCAAAATCCCAAAAAGGGAAGACATCTCTAATCAGTATTAGCAAAAATCTACGGGCACTCATAAAATCGTCTAAGGCCAGCTTCGAGAGAAAAATTGCACAGGACACTAAGGATAATCACAAGGCTTTCTTTAGTTATGTTAGGAACCTGGGTGGGAATTCCCAGATATGCTCAGAATTAGTACAAAATGACAAAAAATACACCGAACCCACAAACATTGCCAACATCCTAGCTGACAGTTTCAGTGCAAACTCCCCCCCCACCCACCAAAAGGGCAAATATTTATCCCAGCAGAGTGCTGCCCCCCTGACATCTCAGATGCTCAGGTAAGAGCTGCCCTCTCCAAAGCAAAAAACACAGCATCAATGGGACCAGACGGTGTCCCGGGCTGCATCCTACATGAACTCCAAGAAGAGCTAAACCCAAACATAAAACCACTGTTCAATCTCAGGCTTACTACAGGATATGTACCCAAAGAGTGGCACACAGCAACAGTGGTCCCTCTCCACAAAGGTGGTGCCTCAACGGATCCTGGAAACTATCGTCCCATAAGCCTGACTAGCTTGGTCTGCAAAGCTATAGAAAGGATCATCATGGACCTCATAAATAAAGATATTGGGGACCTACAAACACTGGATCCTACCCAGTTCGGCTTTGTTAAGGGCAGATCCTGCCTCTTAAACCTGGTTTATTTCTTTGAAACAGTCACCAAGGCCATTGACAAGGGGAAGGTGGTCCACACAGCCTACCTGGACCTCGCAAAAGCCTTCGATACAATACCCCACTCGGGCATTATAGATAAGCTCACCAGCTTAAATATAAACCCCTATTTCACTAGATGGGTTGCAAACTGGCTCAAGGACAAAACCCACATGGTTAGAATTCATGGAGCCATGTCAGACTCCAAACTAGTTACAAGTGGCATCCCACAAGGCTCAGTCCTGGGACCTCTCTTGTTCGGTATATATTTCTCGGAGGTACAGGCCAACACGGAAGGACTGTGGCTGACTAAGTTCGCAGATGACTGCAAACTGGGCACCATAATCGACTCTCCAGCCGACACAAGCATCCTCCAAAAGGGCCTCATAGAAACAGACAACTGGTGCCAGAGCAATGGCCTCAAGCTAAACGCCAAAAAGTGTATAGTCATCCCCTTTGGCAAAACAAAGTGCCACAAATTACCACATAGGTGGTAATCCATTAAGTACAGAAGAAGTAATTAGGGACCTGGGAACCCAAGTTGATAGCAATCTCTCATTTGACAACCACGTGGCCAAAGTGGTTAGAAAAACATTTTATATAGCCCACCTAATCATGAAGGGATTCACATCTAGACCAGGGGAGGTCATCGTGCCTCTTTACTCATCCCTCATCAGGCCCATAATTGAGTACAATGCCCCTTTCGGGATGTACCTTACCAGACACCTGCAGCAACTGGAAAGACCCCAAAAGTACCTCACCAAGAGGATCATAGGGCTCAAACAGATGCCATATGCTGCACGGTTAAAGAAACTCCAGCTCTACTCAGTGGCATACCGCCTGCTCAGAGGCGATCTGTGCCTGACGTATAAAGCCATGTCCAACCCAGAATTAATGGACATGCTGCACCTGAGAAAATCCAAATCCCATCGAGCTACGCGCTCAAGAGACTTGAACCTCAGCACCGAAATAAATAGGACATGCTGGAGGGACAGATTCATAACCCTGAGGCTCCCTTTACCCTGGAATAAATTCCCAGTCCAGGTTAGGCAGAGTCCCTCATTGACTCTCTTCAAGAGGAATCTTGATGAGTGGATGGGAGATCGTAGGTTTACCCCAGGTATCACTTCTGTGTCACTGTTAGATGGAGGCACAGTATACTAACCTCAAAAAAGGGCATAGCAAAATTAATTTAAAATGGGTGGCGAAAGCCAAACACACTCTGGCTAGGCTTGTAAATGCCCTATGGCAGATAGCCTAGTACGAACCTATGAACCTATGAACCTATGAACCTATAATCTGGTCAAAAATAGAATCAGTTAAACTAGGAACACAACCATGGGATTTGCGCCACAAAACCATCAATAAAAATAGAGTAGCTTAGAATAAACTATAAAACAAGGGCAAAAACTAAACCAATAAAGGCAGCAAGACTATTTGTTGAGTACTTTCATCCCCGGTTTTATTTAATTGGAACATCATCACAATAAATAATAGTCTATGCAATCAACCTTAAATATACAAAAGCCCATCAAATCCATTAAAAAAACAATCACAGTGATAGTATGGAAAAAAGACATAATCAATGGCCTGTCTAATAAGAAGTCACGTGATCATTAAAAAACATACTAAAAAAAATCCTCTCTTTAAACATAAAAAAATATATTTACTGTAAAAATATGTTTAAGGTATATAAAACTTACAAAACAGTAAACAATTAAAACCAGGTGTATATTTTTATATTTATATTAGCCTTGACTTAATTTTATATTAGTAGAATCATACATAACTCACATGGCCAGAAATGGTCCATCAAAAAGCTTACACTTTTTGTCCTCACCATTTGCAAAGAGGTTGGCGTCATGCTCCAATGCTGAGTGATGGAGAATGCTTTTCAGCTTCCTATGGCAAAAGCTGAATATTTTAATTTCAACCACAGAAATCATTTGCACACAAATGTGCTTAAATCTGTTGTGCTATGGGAATGCAGAGTAAAGGCAGACTACAGGCGGTACTGTGAAACAGCTATTCCAACAGTTCTTAGCTGCTGGATGCAATGAACTAGAAGTTCCTATGTGGATTTTTAAATAATTGTCCTTTTTATAGACAACTGTAGATCAAATGACTATTTCATGACATTTTATATGCTGATCATATACTTAGCTGCAAACTTCTGTATTTCTCTCCATTTACAACATTTCATTAGCATACCATTTGAACAGTGCAACAAGACATAATTTGCAAAAACATTGCAGCCCCAACAGAGAAACACAGTAAGCTGCCCTTAACTTGTTTGTGTCTTAATGCTGGTTGTGGTCTCCTACCCCTTCTTACTCCCTATAGCAAGCACTTTACTGTCCAGGCCATGAAAGACTATTAATGAGGAAAAAAGTATGAATAACACACCATACAGATGGTCCTACATGTCCCACAAAAATACTGTCGCTATCCCTCTCTTCATCTCTCCTGATCTCTCTCTTTTCACCCCTTCTGCTTCAGTAAGTTGTCACTGTCCTTCAGTTGTGTTATTTAAAGTGTGGTCACTGCCTTTCAGTTGTGTTATTTAATGTGTGTGAATTTAAAGTTTCTTTGTGGCATGATGAGATAATGCCAGATTTGTGCATACTTTCAAGGCTTCTACCCAAGGCATTAGCTAAGTGTTACTGTTTTTAGTACAGTGTTTTTTGTGTAGCTGTTGCCTACATATTGCTATGAGCGTCCATTATCCTGCATCTGTCATAAGCTATTTGGTCCTTGCCTCACCCTGCAGCTGTCTGCATATCTTCTTCCTTATTTGTTATTACTCTTCCTCCTCTGCATTTGTGCAATGTCTGGTATTGAGCCCCAACTGCAACTGATGCTAAAAGAAAGTACACAGCATACAGCAACATCTTATAAACTGAAGAATTGAATGTACAGCTTACAACTGTCATTGAGGGTTATGCAGTGTAATTAATACATTCTCCTTTTCATCAATCTGCTGTCACAAGGGACATTTGTGAAATAGGAGTTCCTATATGGTGTGTTTAGATAATACTCATGTCTGGAATAATCTCAAGCTTCAAAATATGATGTATACCAAACATTTTTGAATGTTTTTCAGTTGACATGTCACTAATTAGAAATATTCTGACAAACAACAGGAAAATTATCTTGGGCAACACTGATTTAGACGAGATTCTAGGGGATCAGCCTTTATTTATTTATAAGAGGTCTCACCACTTAAAATTTCTCTTGGAAAGTCACACATCCTCCCATTTGTTGAGTCCTGGTGTATTAGGGACTTACAATTGCGGCAAATGTAAGCAATGTTGGTACATTTGTAATTCTTCTAATGTACATGTCAAGTCTCTTAGTTTGAACATTTGGGCTAAGAACAAGTACGACTGCAATCCTAAATGTGTCATTTATTTGGCTATGTGCGAATCTTATCCTAGCTTATATTTTGGGAAGACTGTTAGGAGACTGTCCCGGAGAATATATGAACAGACATTAGCAATCAAAGAGAAAGACCATAGCAGTGCTTTAACAAGACATTCTTCAAGTTACACAAATTTCAAAAAAATTTCTTTTTTTTTCTCCTTGACTCTGTTAGCATTGATGACCTTTCTGGGAACTACAATGTTCTTTTAGAATGTCATGAATCTCTATGGCAGATTAGACTGACAGCCGATCATGATCCTGGACTTAATGAGACTATAAATGTAAAATGTTTTCTACTAGCTCAAAAGTTCTAGTGAATTTGTTTTTTTATATTTTTAGTGATGGGTTACTATTTTACATTAAATAATGTGTTAATACTGTACCTTTAGGGAAACACCTACCCGTTCTTTGATTATTATTGGCTTTGTGTCTTGTAACGTGTTTTGAGCACCCTTTTTAATCTGCTGGTTATGTATGTTTTTAAGTTTCTGAAGAAGTTCTTTGTTACTGATTAAAGGACAAAAGCACTAAATGTTATTTGTGACTCCATCCTGGTGGTCCAGAGTTGACCTTTGCTTGGTTTGCTGCTTTTTGTTCTATGCCACTGTTTGGAGTTTCTTGTTGGAAGGAGGCTTTCTCAATGTCAGCAAACAGCTGTAATCAAACCAGCAAATTCTACTAATTTTACAGCTTTTCTCCTTTGTATAAAGTATCATTATCACTGAAGCAGTAATAATGTCATTTCATTTACTGTTTGAAAAGTTCATGTTTTTCACTCAGACTGGATGCTGAATCCATGTTTGTGATATAGGAGCTTTTCTAATTCTGCACAGATATTTGTGATGTTGTTTTATTCATGCACTGAACAAATTTGATCTGCATGTAATCAGTAATATGACTTAATTGTTTTCCTTTAGTATGATAGTAACCGCTCTCGTCTTCCAGTTTCACCCTTCATCTTTGTTAATGATTAGTCCACAGGATACCAAATAAAAATGATACAAAAATCTGCATTAATTTATTCATTTCTAGTAAGTGCCTTGATTTGAAAATTAAGCATGACTAGTTTTAATTATGTGTATCTTTATTTGTACTTATAGATGCAACAGCTATAAATTCTTTGGTGGTGTGTTTTTTTTTATCTTCTCCAATTACTAAAAAGGGAACACAAAAGCATCTGTCATCTCCTCTGCCCTTCATCCTTTCAGTACTATGTTTGTGTACTTGCAGAGTATTTTCATCAGTACTGTACCACTCCATAGCAGTGGATTTGTATTTCACTTGTTTGTTTGTTCTTCTTTCGGCTTTTCCCGGTTAGGGGTCACCACAGCAGAACTCCGGTCTGCTAATGATTGACAGTAGATTTTTACAGTGCCGAGGTGCCAGCCCAATGCCCAACTTTCAACGAAGGCACACCCATTCACGCATGTCTTTTGAACGCTACTCGACTGGAGGGAGGATATGCAGACTCCACACAGAAGGCGCTCCAGCCGAGAATCGAAGGGGAGAACTTTTTGCTGTGAGGCGACAATGCTACCGCTGCACCACTGCGGCTATCGTGGATTTGTATTTCACTAATGTTGTTATTCTACTAACTTTGTTTTGGTGCTGTAGTGTGTGTTCCAGACTGGAAAAAGTATCTGAGAGATATTATTGTAATTGTCTGTTCTCTGTCAAAGGCAGCAAAGAAAATGCATCCTTTCATAATTTTACTCAGTAAGAATTACATCTAACACTGAGAAAATGTGTGGAAAGAAAGACTAAAAACAGATATAGTAGTGAACTCCCTTGGTCTTGAACGCAAACCTATGCTTGTTCATTTTACAGGACTGCATAGTACTTACTCATGATTTGTCCATGGTTTTACCCGAATTGCCATCATCAGAAGAACACATGAACAAATAATGTTTGCAAACTCCCTAGATGCTCCCCAGAGTATGACAACATTCTGAGCTATTATTGTCAAATTATACTGCATTTTTGTTTCAAGAAGCCCCAAGAAAGAATATTGGCAACAGTATATGTTCCATAGTAGGCCAACATTTATGCTGGTTTAGGACATAACTATAAAGCAATATCATAGAGCACATATTAAGAAAGTATACTGCAGAAACCTTGCCAATGAAATTTGTCACCTTCAATTTACTTGCATTTATAGCAGAAAACTCTGCTCTGTCTTGGACTGATCAAATAATGTAAATTAGTTCCAGACATGCACAGCAGTGCCTCATATTAAACCAATACATAAATCTGGATGAGAATTCTAAGTTGATTTTCTGCCCAGACATGCCTTTGGGAATAAAATATATGCATTTAACCTTCACTCTTTGTACTACTTTTGTTATGGGAAAATAGAGTACCATGTGAAGTACATTAAGCAATGTGTCACTGCATTCTGAAATGAATATTCCCTCTTATAGAAAAGAGTCATATATAATAGTACTGAATACAGTTTGGTATGCATACAGAATAAAAATGGAGTTCTGTTCTTGTTTTTTTTTTTATACATCTGCACATTCTTTTTCAAATGTGCTCTAAGAAAATAACACTCCTGACCTTTAACCATCATCTGTTCTCACCAGTTGTGAACTCTGAATATGCTTATTGTTTGTTCTTGCTATGTTATTCCCAATAGTTACTTACTTGACTTTAAAACATCTATGTAGGCTTTTCCGTTGCATGTTTATATGAAACAACTCCCCCTTAATGTAAGCTTTCCATCACAAGTTTCATTTATTTGTACTTTCAGGAAATAAATTTAAAACATTATGATACTTATTGCAAGAGGGAGGATAATTCTTATAATCTTAAAACACAAAATCATATATCACGTCTTATTCATTTATTTACTTATATGTGTGTATCTGACTGGTGAGGAATCTCTGAATCAGCTGATTACCATACTCATATTATAAACAGAATGCAAAAATACCTGCCTACAGCAATAGCTATACTCATAATGCATAAACTGCTATGGATGTTACCATCAAGGACCTCATTATTTGTAAACACCCATAAAAGTAAAGCAATACGAAGCAGAATATAACTGGCATTTCATCTAGTAATCTTCTGGGTATGCGCAGACATATGTGACATAACATTTGATGAACTGCAATGCTTTCTGATCTAATTTTGTGTATTTCTTGTTGCTCTAAAAGAATCTGCTTTCCTTTCACTGCATTATTTCTTTGAAAACACATACAGTTAAACTGCCTTAGTGAAAACGAAATACCTGCTGTCATATGATGCTTCCATTGTCAGAGAGAAATGTAAAGCAGTCTATGCAGAATTTTATTTATACAATGCTAGGCAATAAGTAAAGGAATAGAATGGATATGCTTATATGTTTGAAAAGTCAAATACATTTTTATGGCTTGACAAATGTTATGGATCCACACAGGATGCACTCCTGTAACAAAAGCATATAAAATTGATGGAAAGTATGGATCACCTTGTTACTACTTTACTACAACCCCTTTAAGAAATGATTATATTCAGTCATGGATTCAGCTTATTTTTTTCTTTAGCAAGCCAGATATAGTTTTAGTCTATCTTCCTCTTAAGTCAGCCACAATTCTGGAATCTATCACCAATTAGGGTAATATGACCCATGCATCTACTACCATTTAATTGAAAAAAAAAATCTCATTTCTCCTCCAGAGTTGTTCTCCCTGTTTCTTTAAATTGCATTGCCTTACTCATACAATTGTTTTACAACAAGATGTTGTCTGACATATCTGCGTTTTATTCATTGCATTAAATATGCAGAAGTTGCTGTCAGATCTTACCTTTCTTTTCTGTATTCAGAGTTGTACTTATTAAGTTCCTACTTATGAAGTTCCATTAACCAGCCATATTAAGATGTCTAGAGCTGGCTTAATTTAATTTTGGTAGTATTTGTCTTAATAGTTTTAGTTAATCATTAGCCTTTCTACAGATGGACACACTTATTTTAAAGCAGTACTCATTATAAGGTCTGGTCAATCATGTTTAAAGAGGATTAATGATATCCTTTTGAGTATCAGGCCTTAGCAGTGTCAGTAGTGCAACAGGTAGCACACTTGCCTTTGGTGCTAAATGCTATAGGTTTAATTCCACTTTAGAAAGATGAATTTTAGGCAGTGCTACACTTTTAAGTGTCTTGTCCTCCTGGATAAGTATTAAATTAAGGCCCCATCTCCTTGAGTTGATGGCAGTTCAAGTGGATGTAAAAGATCCCATGGCATCTATTGAAAAGAATAGAGGAAGTTCCCTGATACTCTGACCAAATTTCCCCTAGTAATATAACTACCACATTGGGTCTCCCCTGTAAAGAGTCCTCTAGCTTAGCGGGACTAACCTGGTTTACAAAGGATAAATAAATGCTTCATCCTGTGATTCCAAAGACTTTCTTTATGCATCCTGTAATTCTAAAAGTTGTCCTTATGCATTGCGACTTCCAAAGACTTTCGGCATTACCTTTTGGCAATGATGCCTCATACTTATGTCATCATAAGTAAATATTTCTAGGTCTTTTTAAAATATTTCTAGGTCTTTTTAAACATTTGTAATTCAAAATATCCTCTTCTCTTCTCTGACATTCTTCTTTCTTTGGAAAATCCAGGGTGAATACAAGCAGACATTGCCCAAAGCAGTTCACAAGTCTAGTGCTGACTTAACAGGAACTTTTAATCCTGGAGTGACACACCAAGCAAGTAAAAAAGAACATACACAGTGCAGTATTTTCATTCTATTTTATCGTTTTTTTTTTTTTTTTTTTTTTTAGAAATCTGAACTGCCACAGATTGGATGCTTTCTGCAACTTAGCCTCTCTAAATCATCTTGTCGATGTGTGCTATCCCAAAACATAACTCTAACACTGCCGAAAACCCTAACCCTACATGTTACCTTAGAAAAAAACTTTCCTAGCACTGCCAGTACACACGATAACACAAACACACACTAAATACAAACACACAAACATATACAAACTTACACAAAATATGTTCCCTTATCTAACCTTTACTCTAACCCTAACTTACAAATACTTGCACTACACTAAACCTATTCTCTTAACCTGAACTAGCTCTTACTCCAACCCTAGTTCACAAACACTTGCACATACACTCCTGCCTTCAAATGCTTAACTTTTCAATATATCCAAGGGTTTTAACATTAGCATAACAAACCCAGACTTCCCTTTCAAAACCTACCTTCCTTCATTCAACATCTCCACAACTAAAACCACAGTGCACTTGATAAAAAAGTATATTCAGTGATATTACATACCTGGAACTCCTTTGACAAAAAGGCTGCACGATTAGTTAAAGGAGACCCATTTGGGTTACAACTTCAGTGTTGAGTCACAACATATTTTACTGAAAAACATTCAGCAGTTATTATTTTGAAGAGTTATTTCTGGGTCTGTTGCTCCATATAGTGACAGTAGGATACATATATATTACCTCACACTGGAAGTGTGCAGAAGATCTGCAGTTTGTGGAGATATGTAGATTACTAATATGTATAGGGAAGGTGGTATCTTCCATTGTATTTGATGACAATACCCAGTAGGAGAAAACACAGTTTGTCATGAGATAGAATTCAATGACTGCAAATGCTTTAGCGACTAAATTACTACTGCTTTTGAAAATAGATTACAAAGTATATTGCAATTTTAATATCAGCTGCCAACACAGGTGCTGCAATATTTTTGTTTTTGCTTGTCTTTTCTTAACATTGCTGTTGTTTCAAGTTTAACATCTAAATTGTTATAGTGATTCTGTGCACAATAAAGTCTGTTTCTCAAACATTATTGAAAGTGTAATGTGAAATATATTTTCAAAAGGGTTTGTAAGAAGGGAAATGGATACTGTACAACTCAAGTGAACAGTGAAGCCACGGTGGTGTGGTGGTGCAGAGGTAGCATTGTTGCCTCTCAGCAAGAAGTTCTCCTGTTCGATTCTTGGCTGGAGCACCTTCTGTGTGGAGTCTTCATGTGCTCCCTGCAGTCGAGTGGCATTCGAAAGACATGTGTAGAATGGGCGTGCCTTTGTTGAAGGTTGGGCATTGAGCTGGCACCTTGGCACCTGTAAAAAATCTACTGCCAATCAGTAGTGGACTGGAGTTCTGCTGTGGCGACCCCTAACTGGGAAAAGCTGAAAGAAGAAGAACAACTCAAGTGAATAGTGAGAAAAGAATAAAATATGTAATTACCACACAGCAGTTAAGATAATGTATGGTCTTTATGAGATGTATTAGAAATTGTAATTTGTCCTTTGGCATAAATAATGAATCCCATAGTAAAGCAAGAAGACAGGTTAGGTGGAAAGAGTTCAGCTTACATACTGGGAGGAAAAGAAAAGTGTAATTATGACAGGAGAAAAGGAAAGTGTGGGCTATCACACTGACAAACAAACTAGGGGAGTAAGAGTGGAGAAGGAAGCTCTGCCATGGCAAACACAGTAGTTATCTGAAGATGAGACATTAATATATAGCTTAGCCTTGAAAAAGAGAAGGCCATTTTTGTTTCATTGGTTAACATAAAGGGAATTCAAAACAGCTGCTCCCTATAGCAACATGAACGTAGTTGAAAGAGTTTTGTGTTTAACATAATAAAAATAACTAACTGTCTTTGTATTCAATATGCATTTTATTTATTTATTGAATTTACAGGAATGAACATTTGAAAGTTTAGAGTCAGAATGTTAGAAATTACATAATTTATGAGTGCACCTTTCCAAAGCAAAATGCAGTCTTTTAACTGTGCTATTTATCTAATTAGTTATATAAAGATGTCAATTTAGAATTCTTACATAACTATATGATGTAATCTATATTATCCCTGGTGATTCCTTACTGAAGGATGATTTTCAGTCATTGCATTTCATTTATATTTAATGCACCTAATTAAATGTTTTGTTGGAACTGTGGTATGGCATTGCAGAACTTGAAAGGATTGAGTTCATGAAATTATGTAATGTAAATATTGTACATTTTACAGTTAGAAGTATATATATATATATATATATATATATATATATATATATATATATATATATATATATATATATATATATATATCTTATTTCTGCCTTCTTTGCCAGCTGAGCAGTGAGCCACTTCCTTGGCTGCCCATTATTTCTTCAGTGGGGGATGGGAGCATCAGTGCCCATTTATTCCCCTCTGGAGGAAGAACCTCTACAGTCCATTAATGTCCCTATCGGTTGAAAGCTAACTGATGCATGGCCATCATCCAGGAAGCCTCAAGGGGTGATTTTATGTTTCTGTAACCATTCCTCCAGTGGTGATACAAGTATCATCATCACTAATGTCCCTCCATATCAGAATCGACACTATCACTGGCTTGAGTGGCCACACCTACATTCCTCCTTGACTTGAGAACTACTCTGGGCAATATATATATATATATATATATATATATATATATATATATATATATATATATATGTATTACAGTGGATATAAAAAAGTCTACACACCCCTGTTAAAATGCCAGGTTTTTGTGATATAAAAAATGAGACCACAATAAATCATTTCAAAACTTTTCCCACCTCTAATGCGACCTATAACCTGTACAATTCAATTGAAAAACAAACAAATCTGTTAGGGGGAAAAATATAAAAAATAAAAAATGTACAAAAAGCTGGTTGCATAAGTGTGCACACCCTTAAACTAATACTTTGTTGAAGCACCTTTTGATGTAATTACAACATTCAATCATAACTGCTTGTGAATTTGTTGTGGTTCTATATTATATACTACAATAAGATATACATTTGGAAGGAAAAGGCAGTAGAATGTGGTTTACTATCAAAATGTTGAAACTAGAAATAGTTTTTTACAAAATTACCAAAATGTTTATCTGACCTTGGTAAAACCGAACTACCAAAATTTCGGAAATGGGAACCACGACTTTTGACATTCAAACATCAGAAGTTCTAATGTCAAAAGTCCATGTTACTATTAATGTTTTTGCAGGAGGCACTCCCTCCTGCACCCCACATGTGGGGGCTGTACATCCACAGCCCCTGCATATTATATATAACAACTCTGAAATCGCACTACAGTGAGGAAAAGGGCAAATTTCCCGATCTGCACTGTACAGCAATCTCAGCTCTAAATGTTGACTTCATATTAATGAATGTGTGCTCACATTCTCAAATATTCATTCATATATTTTAGTTCAACATTACGGACGTTGGTAGAACACATGTAATTAGTTTACATGAAAATGACATCTGATGTAAAGTTTCAAAAAGAAAGAAAAGAAAGCGTGTTTTTGCACTTGAACTTTTACATAGTTTTGTCATAACTAAATAGTAATCAAGATAGGAGCACTGAACAGGAATTTAATATAACAGCATCAGCTTACTGGACTGGTATTCATAACAAGCAGTGTACAGTGTTACACTAAATAAAGTGGTGAGCAAATGGTGATGCACATGGACGGGACACTTCAGAGACACAAGCAGTGTATTTGCTCTACTGGAAAAAAAACACAGTATGCATTGTATGCAAATAGCCACATAATGACATGCAAATAGGAATTAATATGCTAATAAGAACCATTGCATATGCAAATAAAATCAAACACAGATGAGTGTTTTCAAAAACATACAAAATTAATGCAAAGAGCAAGGGCAAACATCCATATCTGGATGCAGCACTAGATGACCTAGGCAGGGACCAGCTGGCAGGGGATTGGGGGTCGGCCACAACATTAATTTAATCAACAAAAGTAAAAGGTATCCTACACCCACTATCTCTGTGTTATGTCTGCCTGTATGCATGCTTTTCCAGCCAATGAAACAAAGAGGATACATGCAGACTAATGCACAAGATTTGATTTTCTAACATATACTGCAGCAGCAGTGTTGATAACTCAAGCCATGAATTTCACTGTGTGTGTGTGTGTGTGTGTGTGTGTGTGTGTGTGTGTGTGTGTGTGTTTGCATAAAATGGCCGGGATAGACATCTGAACTTGCTTTTCTGAAAACAATAAAATGAATGAAATTAGTTCATTTAGATTTAATTTTCATTTGTCAATTAACAAATGCATTGTTGCCTTCCAAAATTCTCTTTTGTTGAATTTACATTTTAATTTTAAAGACATGAATACAGGCAGGCCCAATCTAACAAAACGAAGATTTAAATAAATTGTGTCTTGACAAAAAAATGATAATTAATACAACAGATAAGGGTGGGGCAGTAGTGATGTGTGGTTTTGATCAGTATAGACAAGAGATTATTTCCCAACTGTCTGATCACAGATTTTATCAAAAATGTATTTAGATCTTACTGTTAAAGTTGAGTTAGAAATTGATTTTTTTTAAATTGGCAGTGGATAGGATATTATTTCACAAAAGGTGCATTTTAGCTTACTGTTTCTGACCCTCAAGTTCAACATTTTACATGTTACCTAAAATACTGAAAACAAAAATTGTATCCTCCTGGGCAACACATTTTTTCGAAACATGGGTCTTTGAACCTCTTTCTGCTTTTCTAACACAATACTTAAAACCTTTGTTATCTGGGATTCATTCTAGGATACAGAATAATGCAAATTTCTGAATATATTACAAGATACCCAGTTGGAGTTTAGATGGCACATGTGTATGTTAGATGTAAAGGCTTTGTATACGTATATTCCACATTGGACAGGGTTATTAGCCTTGGACTATTGGTTAAGAAAAATCCAGCTGTATAGCCCTGCTTTCAACACTTTCCTTGTATGTCTTACTAAACAGGTACTGACAAAAATTGTTTTCTATGTTGAAAATAAATGTTACAATTAAAAGCTACAGTGAAAGTATCATCTTTTGCTCCTATTTATGCACATCTATTCATGGGTTATGTTGAGGAACAACTTATATATGACAACAGCCACATTCATAGGTACGCCAAGGACATCTGTCTCTTTTATTTAGATGATTATTGCCTGGTCTGGTCTTCAGATATAGTGATTTTTACATGAATTTGTGGAATATCTAAATGGTAATAAATGGGAAATACAGTTTTGTTTGAATTATGACTTACAACAGATTTTTTTTTTGATGTTTTGGTAAAAAAACAGCCTGGTGGCACTTTGAGTACTAACCTTTTTAGAAAACAATTCCATAAAATTCCCTTGCTTGAAACAACTAGCTGCCATCCTGCACATGTTATTAGAAATATTCCTGTATCCTAGTATTATAGAATAAAACTGATTTGTTCTTCATTGTCTGATTACCAGTATTTTTGTAATTATCTAGCTCAGACATATTTGGATAATGATTATGCCAGAGATGTGGTTTTCAATGCCTGAAACAGGGTTAATTTTAAAGACAGGAGAAAACTTTTACAATACTGAGAACAGTCCAAAACTAATTCTCAAATGCATTTTGTTATTACATCCGGAAGCAACATTAGGGGTTTCAGCATCTAATTCAGAAACATTGGCACATCTTATTGAATGACAATGAAATTGCAGAAATTCTACCTTCTAGATATAATTTTACTTACAGATGTGGATGTGCAATAGGTAGCATGTTGTATCATTATAAAATAGATAATAATATTAAAGATAATACAGCACACAATGTTTGTTGGATTGCAGTAAATTACAGGGTTGTTTACCATATGGTCATTACACTGCATGTAAAGTCATAATGAAGAGCAAACAATTTCCTTCGGCTGAGACAGCTGTTATATAGAAGGTTAATAGTCTGATCACCTGTGATTCTGAATGGGTGATGTATTTAGATTTTTTTAGCTGCTCTGCTTTTTATGTTGGCAAGACCTCTAGACAATTCAAAACCCGAGTATACAAACACTTAAGTGACATTAGGTGTCACATTGAGTCTAATGCACATTATAAACATTCTTTTAATGTTGGTGGGGGACTGATAAAATTCTAAAGTATGGTGTCAGCAGACTAGGATGGCAAACTGTTCTTGCTAATTAGGTACAATTTTGGATTATTAAACTGGGGCATTGTTTTCTCCTGGTCTTAATGGATTTGTATAAATGTTACTGTTTAGTAACAGATGCATTTATGTTGAGCTGTTTGCACTTTAACGGTGAAATGATGATGACAATACTGCTCCTGTCTTCTTGCATACATCAGACAAATCTTGATATAATTGTTTTGTTTTGCATTATGTCCAGTTATTATTGTACCCATGTACTAGAAACATGCACATTCCCTTAAGTCAAGAAGTTTGTAGCAAGTTTATTTCATTCTATGTAAATTCCTTTCAAGAAAATTTTATCTTTACTTCAGTCTATGTACATTCTATAAATCCTTTCATAAAAATTGTTGGTATCACGTATTATCGCAACCAGATTTCCACGGTTGCGAAATTCGCATGGTTGAGTTCAAAACGTGCAGGAAACACTGACAGGTGTTATTCTGACTCCTTATTGCTGAAGAAAAAAGTTTGGACTACCTTCAGGAATAAAAATAAATGAAAAACTCCTCTTCCTGTTTGGCGTGCATGACACATACACGCTTGAATTGTCTTGGCTGCTCTGTCACGGACTAAAGGAATGTTTTCAATATTACTTGAAATCAACATGTACACTGCAGTATTAATGTAAACAGCATCTTTACCTTTTAGCCAAAGTTTTGGATTTAGCTTCATTTACTTGAATAACATCATCATCTATACCATCACTAATGGGTATGTCTGGTTCTTTGTCATCATCACAAAACATAGTATGCCGCACTGCTTCCTCATTCATTTCAGCATAAATGTTTGTAGGTAAATCACGTACATCACTGTTATTTTAGGGGGGAATGAGACACTAATTTGAGTCCTCCTTACAGACTTGCTCAGTGTCAAAAGGTAAAAGTTGTAGCCAGTAAACCACACATGTCCTATCTTCTTATAATTTCTATAGGTCATAAAACAGTTTAAGGAATTTTCCAAGTCGCTGTAATTTTTCACAAATATTAATAAGATGGGTATGTGATCCATAAAAGAAACAGGTTTGGGTTGACCTTTTTCTGGAAGAAATGCCTTCAGATTATTAATCAGGACAATGCTAGGGATATGAAGACTTGCATGTTTAGACAGATACAGACTGTATGTCAGTGATTCTTGACTTTCTTACTGCTGTAACGATGTGGACTGCTCATTCACTGGTTTGCTCTTTCTGTGTGATGGGAAATAAAGAAACCAGAACACTCCGTTTCCCACTTTTTATTGATAATGCTGCACAAAACAAATTGCAGTGGTAAAGAAAATACGTTAGTTCACATTTCTACAACACTGATGACCAAATTCAAGGAGAGGGAAGCAACTGCTATTCCCGCAAAAATCTGTTTGCGATAATACGCAAGTACCACATTTTTTGTACATATTTTTGAACATTTTGAATTTGTGTGTTAATTTCTTTTAATTTTTATTGCACTTGCTCTGTCAATCTAACTAACTAACCTAACTAACTGGACCTTTTCTCCTGGGGCCTCTACTGAAAATGGGCTCATCTTGACCCAGTGGACTTAATAATAAATAAATAAATAAATAAATGTTATTGAATGGATTTTATTTAATTGGCCACTGGATATCATGTGACTTTTTTGCAATGAGGAAGGCATTTGCTGAAACCAATTTATGCTTCTGTCTAGGCTGGATCTCTATCATTAACTGTGTGCTGGCCCTTGTTTTCTTGTGTGACAAAGACAACACAAGATAAAACTAATGCAATTAGAAACACACCCTGGCTATTCAGTACAGTGCACTGACTGACCATGCTGTGCTTTAGACATTAGCACACCCACACAGTACACATGGTTGGGTAGGCCACAGTCATCATCAATTGCACAGATGAAGTGGGTTACAGTGGCAGAGGACAGCAATGTTAACATATGTGGAATTATAATGATGGTGGATGTTGTAGCCATGTACATGGTTAGGAGGTTAGCAGGAGTCAGGATCACATCCTTCAGTGTTAGGATGGAGCTTCCATGAGATGTTTTGTCTCTCAATACTGGAAGCTTTCCGTTTAAAACATGGTGTATCACATCTGGAGTAGGTATGACAATCCTGCTGAGGTCTCCTATGTGGTGTGACAGGAATTAATGTTGGTGTCAATCACCAAATGCATGTCCATGGGTAGCTGTTGTCTACTGAGTAGTAGGCCAGCATTTAACTCTGGGATCTTGACTGTCATGTCTACTGTGGTGTCTCCATGGTGGAGCCAGAAAAAAGCCATGCATGATGTTTCCATGCCCACATGGGGAGGCAGACATGAACAGTGTAAACAATGGTGCTGTTTGTGGAATAAAGTGTAGACCCTGTCTAAGACTAGAGTGTAACTGTGTACCATACATCATTCTCCTACCATGGCCATAGCAGATATTTGCCATAATTTTCCTGGATGCTCCAGGGATGGTCAAGTGAGCAACTAATGATCTCAACAGGAATGACTGTTTCCGGTCCATATCATTCATGTCAGTCTGCATGCATTGCAGGATTTTCTGGTGTCTCTGAAGCAGGTACATTTCCTCACACAGGCCATAAAGCTCCCTAAATGTATTTGCCATGGTGTGAGTAGTGCTGTCTGTGCCTAGATAACTGCCTTGCACATCTATGGAGTGATGCCAATGGTTAACACCCAGATCAGGGAATGTACTAGAGGCATGGTGGAAATGGCCACCTATACACTTCTCCTTTATGCTGGAAGCATGCAACTCAGAGGCACTGCATTCCTCCAATGCCATTTGTTATAGTGACACCTGTATAACTTGGGTTGAGCTGACATGGAAGGGATATCCAGCACTAAACGCAGAGATACTGAAGGTTCATCATACCCTGCAACCATCATCTCAGGGGTGAGTGATGTGACTGTGCCATCAATGTTAACAGTATTGATAACACCACAGTGTCATCAGACTGTGCTATGTTTATGGTGCCCTTCTCATCAGCTACTAGTCAATCTCCAACATCAGGCATCTTCTGACCTGCTGGGATGTTGGCACTAAAACTGGAGCCTGCGAATGCATACAGATGATATAATTGTGGCAAAGCTGGATCACAGGTGTGACTTCCACATGCTAATTGTCTATGTGTGTACCTTTTGATACAAGTTGTGACTGTTATAGCTGTAATGTCCTTGGATGACAATTATGCATATGAGTTTGCAAGTTGTTGCCCTATAGCAGTGCAGCATGCTAGTATTAACTTGGTGTCTCCCCATGGACACCTGGACAGATATCACCAGCAAATGTCCCACAGCTAAAATACTGACAGGCATGAAGGTTATTTCACATTGCCTGAGAGGGATACCAGGAATTTCTCCACCCTCTGAAACACTTCTGTGTTGGTGGTCCACCCCCTAGGGTCACTATGTCTTCTTGCAATTTCCTTTGCCTTGATCTTGGCATGCAATATCATATTAGTAATTCTATGACACACACATATACTGATGTCCTATTATGGTCACTCATTGCGCTGATGTCCTGCATCAGTCCCTGTCACAGCTCTGCTTTACCCTTGTCAAGGATAAAAATTCCACCTATGAGTAGGGCATGCAGCACCTCTTCCTCTTGTGAAATGAACTTTTCCAGCTGTTGCTGTTGCATTGTTCACATGACAAGATGTATAACTATGGGTTATACACATGGATCAGTGTGTGTTTGGGTGTGTATGTGCATGTGTGCGTGTGTGTGTGTGTGTGTGTGTGTGTGTGTGTGTGTGTGTGTGTGTGTGTGTGTGTGTGTGTGTGTGTGTGTGTGTGTGTGTGTGTGTGTGTGTGTGTGTGTGTGTGTGTGTGTGTGTGTGTGTGTGTGTGTGTGTGTGTGTGTGTGTGTGTGTGTCTATGTGTGTGTATGTGTGTTTGTGTATGCATGCATTACTGCCCTTGGTAGTCAACAATTGTCCCAGTAGTGTGCCCTGCCCACATTCAGTGGCCACTACCCTTTGTGCCACTTTGCTGTCACTGTTCTGACATTGTGCCATTGTGCAGTAGCAATGGGCATGTTAGTCATGCTTGCTTAACATCAGAACTGTGCTGACAGCATTGTCTGTGACAGATATAATGGAGTTCTCATATTCTAGTAGCATATATTGCAGTTGTCTGCACATGGTACACTGTAGCCTATGAATCACAGATAGAACACACTGCATTATCAGTCACAGTCAGTGTTAGAATGGCTATATCAGCCTGTTTTGGGGCTGAGAGGTCATGTGCACACTGCTTATGTACACAGCCAGGATACAGCCCATATTGCCTCCTGACTGTGCTGGTGTTCTTTTGCATTGTGATACAATGTTGCTTGATGATGTACATCATGTGTCCAGTACATGAGGCTGTGCACACTAACATTCCATTTTCTGCCTTGTTCTGTACTGCAGAGCAGACATACCCACTTCAATCACTGAATTCACCAGGGATTCCACCTGTTGAGCTAGGAAACCATGATCTTCCTTCACCTGTTGCACAAGATCCATTGAGAGCAGCTGAATGGGAGCATGATGACCCCTTCTATAAAATTGATGCCTGACACCAGTTTGCCAGGGCACTGAGTGATGTCACTAGCAACACCCACTGGGGGGAACAGTACAGGCATGAGTAGAGTAACCTGTGGAGGCACCATCTCGAGATGATCCACTAATGAGCAATAAACATTAGGGAAATGTGGTGCAGGCTCAGGTGAGGAAAGCAGTTAGATTCTCACCAGTTTCAAGGCCTGCCTCTCTGGAGGCAAATGAAGGTCACCCTGTGGAAGGTGACCTGGAGGGTTTGTTGCTCACGTTCCAGGCCACCTATCAGGACAGGACTCAAATTTCCATTCACATAAGTAATTTAATATAACCAGAGATATCATTGAATTTTAAAAGAGATATAAATAAGAGTTAATATTATCCATGTGGTTTATTAAGTACACAAGATTGCTGCACTAGATTTTATTGGTTTGTCAAACATGTAACAAAATATCAAAATAAGGTAACTTGTTGTGTTTGGAGGCTCCACAGGATCGGGGATTTCCAGCGATCATAGGGTTCGCTGGTGCCTTAAGCTGGTTATGTATTTACTGAGTGCTTGGCTCTGTCCTTTATCTCAGGTTCACAATATCTCTCTCATTCTGCATTTCTGTCTGCCTATTCCATATCATGGGAAGCAGTAATTGGAAAATTACATTGCAAGTAATAGTACTGCTTCATATAATGCAATTAGAAAATGAATCATACTGCACTCAACAGTACCATTTTATTATCTGGAGAACTTTTCTATATTATATTAATAAAAAGCAATGATGTAAAATTGGATAAAGGGTAAAGACAAGTAAATGTATTGATTATGGTATGAAATGTAATATATCAATGAAAGGAGACCATTTCCTGAACTGTATTTCAAATGAGCACTACACAAAAATATAAGGTTTAACAAGTAACAATTAATAATGGCTTATTATAACCTGCTGTTGTAACCAATATACGTATCTCCTAATGCAGTTGTACAGTCTGAATGATGTTGATATTGGAATGTAATTAATCTGTGTGGTTTTATCAGCTACTTGTTATTACCTTTTCTCATTTCTAGCATTATTTTGTATCTAGTTTGCTATACTGCATCTGTCATACTTAATTGCGGAGCTTTTCTCCCTGTGCCTCCACTGAAAAAAATGCTCTCGCTCAGTTAGACAAACCTGGTCAACAAATGTCAAAATAAATCAATTAATCAATAAATAAATAAATAAATAATAAAAAAACACTACTGTCACATTGATATATATGTAAGATATTCTATTTATTTTCATCATTAAATCAATGCTGCAGTTGGGAATTAATATGCACTATCTTGCCAAGGACTGGAGCCAGCCAACCAGCATTCCAAAGCCCGAGGGGTCATTAGATGTGCCCTAGTCACTGGTGAGTATGAGGGATGTCATGAAACCCCATGGCCAGGCACCAAATATGTCAGAACTTTCTTACCACCAAGGAGTGTGCTCCTTCACAGGTTTTAGCAGATGGATGGTTAGGTAACAATTCCTGTAAGATGGGGAGATAAATTCCCAATTAGAGATTAACATATACACGTTTGTTTTGTTTCATTTAGTTATTTGTTTTTGTGCATTTCTACCCATTTACCTGATTGGCTCAAGTAAAATTTACCTCAGAGCTTCAATGTTTTTTCTTGGACTGCTTTGTGGGAATTCCTTTGGATAACTTATGTTTACTTCATGAACAAACTACATTTCACTTCAGAACTTTTTGTAGAGCATATGCTTAGTTTATGATGGTCTTTGTTAATCCCCCCTCCCCAAAAAAGTTAATTTTCTGTCAGAAATTCTAACTGTCCACTTATCAGCCACTATTTTGGCTGTAAGCTGGTCCAGAGTCCATTATGGAAGGTCTTGACTTTTTTTTGGGGGGGGGGGTGAGTGATTTTTGCATGAAAAGCTGTACTGACTATGCATTACTTTATTGTGAGGGGGGTTTGCAAGTGTGTTTAGTGCTTGTGTCAGCTATCTGCCTGTCAGACTCCATGCACGGCTAGGACAAGGTTCTCCTAACACTCTCACCCTTCTCCAAATCTGCAAGAAGAAAGCTCTTGTCCAGGAGTCTTCAGTCTTCAAAGTAACTTCCTCTTGCTTCAGTCACTGATGGGTGACTCTACTGTGATCATCAGTTGTGCAACAGACCACTCCTTTTTTTCAGTTGGAACCTCTGGTGTTGTTCTTCAGGATGGCACTATGGACTAAGAGTGAGGCATATCCTCAATAGTTGTAGAGTTGCTTTGAACAGAGGAGGAGGAACTACACTTGCAGGCTTTTGGAAAATGGATGGGATGCCTCTTTGCTAAACCACAGTGAGGAGCATCTTCACAGGGATGGGGACCATCAGTCCAGCATCTCTTTTCTTGGGTGGGTCTCCAAGAAAAAGCGAACATAAGTCCAGATATTTTCCCTTATTTAGAGCAGAAAACTGTCTGGCTTTGGCAAAATGATTTTTAAGAGCATTTCAGTCCCTCAGTGATGATTATCTTCTTAGGAAAAGAAAGAAAACCCATTTATTCCCTGTCATTCCCCGATTCTCAGATTCTCAGTCTGAGGTACAGGATTTGGAGTGGGACTGTGTTTCTCATATTTGCATGCCACAAGATGGAGATTTGTGGAGGTTCTGAGCCTGAAGAGAGTTTTTCCTCAGATTGTCCTCCCAACCTATGGTCTTTTTCAAATACTATTGCCAATATAAGGGACTTTTTCCAATGGGAACAAAAATTTATATCCGGATCTAAACAAAAATATTATGATTTACTACAGGAGAATATTCCTCAACCTGCACTTGTCCCTTCTCTTTTGCCTGTCTTAGATGATATCTTTCTGGCAGCCTACCTTTTTTTGACAGTCAGCATATCTGATCCCAAAACATTTGATAAGTTGCATAAAGTGCTGCAGTGTCTTACATTTCATTTTTCTAATCACAGGCAGATCCTACCGTGATTTTTCTTATCAAAGTTTATTCATCTTTCAAATTGGTCTTCAGTACTGTGAATTGTCAGGTGCAAATGTTTATGTTTTTGCTAGTTTCCTATGATGCTTTAAGAAATGTATTTGCTGATCTCCAGAAGCATATCTGGTTCAATTAACACCCTGGGCCAGTGCTATGAACCAGCATCCCTCCCCCTTAGCTCTTCAAGTAAAAAAAAAATAAGCAGTTCACTGTAATAAGCCACAAATGCTTATTAGAGTTAGATCTATACACTGTTCCATACCTCCACCCAAGCAAACAATAAGTTCCATCTACAAGCACACCAACCATGTGAACACACCCCTTTCCTCCAGCCCCAACCATTCAGGTCCCATTTCAGTGCCATATCCCCAACTCTCCTTTAACATATTTTATTATAACAAAAACTACATTTTATACCTGCCAGCACAGAGCAGTTCAGCACTCATGTTTTTGTTTAAAAACAAAAAAAAAAGCCCTCGGATTTACTAATCATCCATGCAGGACTAGTCTAGTCTTGCACAAAAGCAGCCGCTTAGGAGGAGGATGGCAGCACGCCATGCATATTAATGAAGGTGTGCTGCTTGACCTCCTAGGCATACACGGAGCGTGTACGAGTGCAGGGGGCATGTCTGAGAGCAGAGCTCTCAGAATGAACATGCCCCTGCAATGTAGAACAACAGAAAATGGAAATAAATGAGCGAGGCCGCTCATAGATGTCCTCATATACCCACCAACAGTCCTCCATGTGTACAACAACAACAGTACATATAAATAAACTGAAGAAAACCTGTTATATTTTTCTTAAATCTGAGTACAGCTAACTGTTGGTGCACAAGTGTGCCCATTGCTTAGCTACAGTTAAAGCAGCTTAAAAGGCTGAAGAGGATAACAAGGAAGATATATGCAAATGAAGTATGACAGCAATAGTGTAGTGGGCAGGGCATCTGCCTAACGAGCAGGCGTTCCTGGTTCAAGGCCCACTGCAGCACATACCATTCTCCATGTGAAATCTGTATATGAACAATTTTTATTCATTTATTTGCTATATAACCTACTAAATAACATTTAAATGTGAACTGGAGTACTGCATTAAATACACATTTGAAGTGTCGCTGTCATAATGTATAAGGCAGTAGTAAGCAGGTTTAAGCACAAATAAGCAGTAGTAAGCATATATAAGCACTAGTAAGCATGTTTAAGTGCATTTGCACAGGGAGTAAGCATTACCTACACAGATTAAGCTAACTGAGTGTTAGAAACTGTAACCGGAGGTTAGCAGTGCTTAGCTCCGCGCAAACCCACGCACACCCGCATACAACTGCTATAAAGTGCCTAAATCACTTTGTACCCAATGGCACATGTTCTGCCCAGCAACAAAATAAACAGCTTCTACAAGGCTCGAACGTAGGACCCTGTATACTATAGTCACAGCAGTTAACCACTAAGCCATCATAGCAATACATGTGAATGAGGTATCCGCAAACTAATTCTCACCACATAAAAATCAAACCAAACATGTGAACTGAATCTATGTACAGTGTGATGTTGTATAACCTGCTACATAACATAAATATGTGAACTGGAGTATTGCAGTAAACATAGATGTGAGATGTTATTGTAATAAAGTGTAGAAGTCCCCAGGACCCCATACATAGATACCAGACACATATATAACATGTAATGAATAATAAATCACTGCCAAAAGTCAAATATAATGCTAATTAACTATTAAGCAATGCTAACCACTGCACAGCTCAACATAGTAAGTGTAAGCAATGTGTAGTGCAGCCAATTCAATCTGCCTAGTGGTATACCTCTTTAAGCAGTGCCAACCTTAGGTAAGCAGGTGTGCCCATAGCTTAGCCTATTCAAACTGGCCAATCATGGAAAAGTGAGGGAAATTGGCCGTATTTAAACCCCACAGGTGGGAATACTACCCATAACTGGTTGTAGCTTCCTACTACAGGCAGAATGGCTGGAGTGGGTGAAGACACTTGATTTAGAGTGCGGCGTTGGGGCATACAGGAGAAAAAAATCATGGTATGGCTCCTGGTAAAACACTATGAGGAGAGACTACTGCAGGGCCAGTACCAGGGCTCGCAGTATAAAATGGAGACCTGGGACAGTCTCGCCAGTGACCTCACCAGTACCACAGGTATCCCCCAGACTGGTGAGCAGCTCAGGCACCACCATGTTAACCTGAAGCAGTGGAGGGGGGATGTACCAGAACAGTGGATCCAGGAATCTTGGCAGATGCCTAATGCCCCAGTACTGAGTAAGTACGCATTCTACTAAGTAGGTAATAATTGCCTAGCTTATGTATACTATGGATAGGTATGGCTAAATATCACTGTATTTCTTTGACAGCTGCAGATGAGCAAGCTGCAAACCAGCAAGCCCATGATGCTAGGTTGCAAAGGCTGCATCGTGAGGCAGGTTAGTAATTATTCTGCATGTACTGTCATAAATAAATATAAGAGCCTGAGAAAGTGTCATACCAGTAGAAATAAAGGTGTAATATTCTGTGAATAAAGGTATAACCACTGGAGTGTTTCTATTTACTCTTCTTTCATATGTTGTTGAACTGTTGCATACTATAAATAGTACTGGTGTATTAAGCAATGTTACCCACACTGTGGTATGCAGATATAATGTGTATGAAGGTCTGTATAACAATGTTGGAAGTGCCAAGAGGACAGTCATATTGTACATATGAGGGAGACTTAGAAAGAAAACATTGGAAAGCTTTGCATCAATTCCCTGATAGCACAGTGTACTGTGATGTTAACTGTAAGTTTTTTGTTATTCACAGCATGGGTTTGAATCCCAGGAGTGCTAGTAAGTTGTATGCATAATCATACACCAAAACTGTACAGATTTTGTCACAATGTTCAGATAGAAAGCTGTATGCATAATTACACCCAACTGTACATAATTTGTTAGAATGTTCAAATAGAAATTTGTATACATATTCAAACCCCTCAACTGTTCCAATCTGTCCAGCATGTCCAGATAAATGGCTCACATCACCAGCCTGGTACCCTATTCCCTGTAAAATCAGTGTGATGATCCAAGAAATGTAGGCAGCCGTTAATGACATATAACTGATAGTCAGACATGTACATAGTCAGAGAATGTATATGAACACAAACCTGTCATTCCAGCATCTCACCCAAAGTGTATGAGATCAATTCTCAACATAAGTTGCAGTAACACCTGCATCTTGTCATGCCTGTATTTAAGACACAGGTCACATATATAATAATCTATAAAAATACCATTGTACAGTATAAGGCCATTGGGTAGTGTAATAATATGTGTAAGGGACAGATCACTGCAGTGACTAAGAATGTAGTGAAAACTACAAGGATATATTAGTTGTTAATTGAACTCTCTCTCTCACTCCTACCATATGTGCAAAAATAACCCAATGACACACCTCAATCGGTATGTGTACACTCCAAAATTTTGTTGGGACATATGCCCTATCGGTTTATAAATATTCACATTTGTTTCTATGCATGTGCCATGTTAAAATACCCCCATATTGGTGGCCTGTTGCCATCAATGAAACCTGCATGCTGTTGTAATGGCCACTGTTGTTCCATATATGCATGTGTTCTGCTTGCTCTGCAACTGTTTTAAATCTGGTGTTTTGGGTTAATGGGTATACCTATGAATGCTGTTATAACTAATCCTGAATGCTGTTGACTATTACTAACCCATATCTGTCTGTAAACTGCAACACCATAGCTCGTATGGGAAGGCCGGTCCCAGCGGACCCACTTATTCCACCTCAGCTGGCCATGGCACCGTGGACCAGCACATCTGGGGCCCAGCCTGGGACCTCCTCCTCCATAGGCCCTGCACCACCTTTGGGTAGAACCGCTGCAGGGGATGAGGCCCAGCCCCCCTGGGAGCGGGGGACGAGAGGAACCAGTCACCCATCTTCAGGTCCAGGCTGTGGTGCTTAGGGAGATCGATAGGGCTTTTCGAGACCAGCTACACCAGCTTGAGGGCTGAGTGGCACAATTAGAGGGTGAGTCTGCCCCTCCTACACGGCCCCCAGCACGGCCACATTTGGGGCCGTGAAGGTGCAGTGGAGACTGTCCATGGGTGGGGACCTCAGTCCCACAGTTTCCATTTGGGGGCTCATGGGCTTGCGACTTCCAAACATCCCTCCCCATCCAAGGTGTTTACCCCTACATGTGTCATATACTGCCCCTGTATGTGTCTTGTCTTGTCTGTTAACCTACCCAACCTACCTCCCCAAATATACCTGCTAACCCTCCCCAACATCCCACTCTCACCTGAAATAAAAAAGGGCAAGCTGTTCCCACAAAAAAATCTTGCCCCATACATAGCTGTCCATTTCGCACACGTGTCCACTGGACTTTTGTTATCTGGTCTAATTGGCATCACAATGAATTTATGCTGTCCTCACCCCTCTAACAGGGGTTTGAGTGTCCACATCTACCTATAAATTCAGTGTATATGCACAGCTGTTGCTGTAGAAAAATGGGCAGCTATGGACCTTCCCTACACCCTTCCTGCACATGCCTAGCTATTTTCCCCACTGTCTTTCCCACTTTGTGCCACTTTAAGACATTGTAACTGGAAGTTAGCAGTGCTTACCTCTGTGCAAACCTGCTTACAACTGCTTTAAAGTGCCTTAATCACTCAGTATCCAACCGCAAGTGTTCTGCCCAGCAACAAAATAAACAGCAACAGCAAGGCTCACACCAAGGACCCTGCACACCATAGACAAAGTGATTTACCACTAAGCCCTGCCAGATACAAAGAAATTTGATGTTTTCAGAAACATATCATCCAGTCCAGTCATGCAAAGTACAGAGAATGCATATCATCTAGATGTATGTGTGTGTAGATATATTAATATCCAAACAGATACAACATATCTATATATATATATATATATATATATATAGATATATATATATATATATATATATACATGTCTACAACTATATACATATATATCAATATATATGCACCTATATACATGCAAATGCCTACATCGACACATATATGTGTCTACACCTATATGTCTACGGATCTAGGACTTTTGATCGAAAGATCAAAAGTCCGAATCCATTCCCACTGAACACACTTTAACGAAAGTACTTTCATCAAAAAAGTGCTTTCGTTAAAGTGTGTTAAAAAAAAAAACAAAAAAAAAAAACAACACTAAATGAACATTTTTGCAAGGAAGCAAGCCCCCCTGCACCCCCCATGTGGGGGGCCGTGCCCCCCAACCCCCCAGCTTAAATATTATCCCTCCGAGATTGCACTACAGTGGAGAAAAGGGAATTTTCCATTATCCGCACCGTAGTACGACCTCCGCAACAGGCATACTTATATGAAAGTGCTTCTTCGGTGAAAAGCACTTCCGTGTAAGTATGCTCACCCATAATGGATTTTTTGATGTTTCGATCAAAAGTCCTAGATCCATGTCTACATATACACAGCACGTGACATGTGTGTATGCAGATATATATCTATGTAGGTATATATGGACATAGTTATATAGATGTTAGCAGATATATACATATATATATATATATATATATATATATATATATATATATATATATATATATATAGGTATATATGGCCATACATCTGTAGATAGCAATGGCATATTAACAAACACACATATGTCCACATGCACCGTTAATGGGATTGTGAGGCCCCACACACTATACGTCTTGCATGAATAGGCATCCCCCCACAGCCAAACACGTCCACCCTGCAATACACTACCAAGTGTTGCAGATCCCATAACCAGAACCTGACACAACATGGCCACAAGATGTTAACAGTAAGACATCCCACCTGTATGATGTCAGTCTGGTATTGTTAACATATCATGCAGTACAGTCTGCCTCCCATAGGAAATGTAATATGTGGAAGCCATCAACATCACGAGGGTACAGATACACAGACACAGATATGCAGATACAGATATACACACACACACACACACACACACACACACACACACACACACACACACACACACACAAACACACACACACACACACATATATATATATATATATATATATATATATAGATATATACATGTGACTACACATACACATGCAGATATATGTACAGTAAGATACATATGTAGAAGGTGCACACAATATGGAGCAGCCACTATACCTACAGTTAACACCTAAACAATTGGACACTGTATGGGCCACCCATACATATGTCAGTTGTTGCATGCAACATATACTCATAGAGAGGTCATAGGAAAGACACCGCACACAGGTTTGTAGAAATGGAAAACCTTTAATTGTGTACTATTACAGCTCTATATGCCATGTCATATAGCTGTTCAGACACTGACAACCATATAAACAGAGTACTGCAACCGTGAAAAAGTTACACTAATACAGTAGTCTGTAAAAGTTCACAACTGCTGCTGTCCAGGCCAAGCCCTTAAAATTGTACAATAGTGAAGACAGACTGGACCACAAGATACCAAACAATCAGTAGTATGTAATGCAGGTGTATAGTTCAGCAGCCTCTATCTACACTCTGTACAAACTCAGTAGGTGGTAAAGACGTTATGTGATCAAATGGGTTGTAACTGTAACATAACAAGGCATAACTGACACCATCACGAGCACAGCGACAAACAGAAAAGTCTGTATGGCAGGAGGCAGTAGGCTTGCATTACCCCAATCCATGTAAGTAATGTAAATATAGGTGAAGTATACGGTACTGTACATCCAGATACCTTACGGCAGCTCACCCCTGATGCCCCCGCATTTTGTAACAGCCTAGGTCATTTATGGTACTCCCCCCCAGATACAATAATATAGGGCCATATACCACTGTTACATACACTGGCTTCTGGAGTGCATAAGGGCACACATGTATTGTGTAGGTGACGTCCACACATATATGGCACCAGCCCCACTGTATGTGTGGGGGATACAACAGCAGTGGAATGATGGCAGCAATGGCAGTGTGATATACTCACAGCCCACTACAGAACAACCCCCGACAGCATGACATATGTGCAAAGTCTGGTATGTAGGTGGAAGACAGAGGCTGGAACACAGGCACAAATTTTGAAAACTGTTGCCATACACTAAGCAAGTTGCTGGTGTTACAGGATAGTCTGCAACATACCCACAGTCAGGGAAATGAGGTTAGAAACAGAAATGGATGTAGTCATGCACTGATAGCAATCAACACACACACTGCCAGTGTAATATCTGACATAAGACCTGTGTGGTGGACAGACAAAACATGATAGGCATACCTCTGTCCAGCAAGAGGATAGGCCCACAGTTGTGAGCTATGCAAACAGACTGCATTCCAAGGTAAACTAGTATGTACACACACACACTCTGTAACACCAGTACTATACAAAGCATAACACAATTCTACTCACAGTCTGTCTGTTGTTCCTGATGAGCTGAACCTATGAACCTATGAACATGTGTACCATGCCTGACAATATGGATGTAGACAGCCATGTAGATTGGTACAACACATAACGACTGGTATACATTTGCCACCATAGGTTATGCATTCACACAGTCCTGTCTGGCCTGGCACATAATGACCGCTGGTACAGATGTGCCATGGCCACATACTACCCACTAGATATTGACATACATCTGTACAGCATCCCACTGCTCTGTCTGATATACATGACTTGTAATGTAGGCCCGGCAGCAGTACATCTGGCAAGTATCTGCATATGACATCTCACTGGGTAAGTACACTAAGCTGCGAGGCATGTAACAATGCACTGTGCAGGCTACAGGCAGATTGGCTCAGCACTGGCCTACATCTCCTATGGGGGAATGCACATGTACCTGCATATATAGCAGGCTCAACAGGCATGTCACAGCACAGGGTAAGATACACCTGTGCAAAAGTGCATAACCACAACCAATGTCAATACAGCCACAGCCACATATGATAAGCTAGCATAATATTACAGTATATGGCCTATCTGTTCTATACCATCCTCATATGTACCACTCACAGACTGACCCTACATATACTGGGCTGCTACACAGTTTGGTCTGATGGCTGTCTGTGGTATGGGACATGTGTGGGTGTATGGCCCTACAAACATGTACGCCAATATGGTACCATACAGTGGGGCAGCATGTAACATCAGATAGGAGTGGAACTAGAACAATGACATCTACCACAGTCTGTACACAGGCTAAAGTACATATTAACAATACACACACTGTCGACATTCACCATAAGTACACAGACCTCAGTACTGTACAAACATCCACAGAATGCCCAGGTTATGTCATGAAATATAACCCCTACTGTACATAACATGTGTAGCAGTCTGGGCTACAATTTGTGCAGAGACCATCAGCTGATCATGAGCACCACTTAAAATACACATGCTGCTGCCTAAGCAAAGCAGGTGTGGGTCTCCACATCGACCAGAGAGGGAGTGGGAGAGGCAGACAGAGGCAAATACATTTCAGGGAGGGGTGGGAGAGTAAAACAGAAGAATGCTTGTGTCACACACCTACCAGCACAGGGTATCAAACCCCTGACAACTATGTAGTGCTATCACAGATCGATGCAGTTATTGGATGTGCCACATGGGTTACCTATTATAGAGCACTCAGAACATGTATGTGATGGTGATTGACATCTGCAACAGGGATACAGTAGCTATACGGTAGGTGATGTACAAGTGCCTGTCTGCATGAACAGATTCCAGCATCAACACAGCCACACTCTAACAGGGATGCACACACATTTACACACTTGGCAGGGCCAAGAGTACAACACATCAGTAGTGGGATTGCCACAACACATCACTGTGCAGGTATCACATGCACCACATGAGTCATATGGAGGTTGTATGGGCAAAGATTATGAGGAGGTGTCAGACATCAGACAGCATGCTTCAGTATGCCCATGGGAGTTGTAGTGAGTGTGAATGTGGACATATGCACCATACAACATGCACACAAACGCACAGGGCGCCAGTACTGACATGTATGGGTGCATGTCTGCATGGGTGTGTGGTGGTCGACTGTGCCAGCAGGCTATACAAGGGTAGATGATGGGTATACCTTGGCATCAGGCCACATGACAATGGTCTGCATTGTGGTTCAGGGCTGTAGTTTCTGCATTTGCCCACACAGGTGGGTATTGTATCCCCCATCCAGTCACCTGGGTGTCTATTGTGTGTGGCCAATGCTGTGAATTGCTTGCCATGTATGTCTTCTTAAGTCCATGATATGGATGGTGTCTAGGATGTGCACACCTCCCACATGCATGTACAGTGACATGTGGAACTGTACCTGGGGTGTTTGGCCCATGTTGTGAACACAGATTATCACCAGATGTGCCAGTCTTGCCCACCTGTTGCAGGGACTGGTAATGGGCAGCAGGTTTACCCTGCACCTACATTGACAGCATGCTAACAGCATTCCTTGGTGTTAGTGGCATCTGTCCATACAGGGCATGTTGTCAGGCATGGTATGTCTGTTGTGGGTCACATGTGAAGACACCACAGATGGTGCAGGTGCCCATTGGGGAACATGAGAAAGGTGCACTGTCTGCATCTACATGCATATTGGACAGATGGGGAGGGTGACATGCCCTCTGTAACCTATTGATATCACTCCATAGTTACTATCAGTGGTCAATATGCAGTGTACTACCCACATATTGGTTGTTGCTTAGGCATGTGTGTCTATGAGACATGGGTGAGAGTGTGCTGTAGGTAATACTGGGGTTGCTAACTGTGATTGCCTGGCCTTGATGTCACATGTATGGGTATAGATATGCACCCCAGCCTCTCGGCTATTTCACAGCTGTTATCCCTGTACAGTGGACATTGTGATATGTACTAGGGCCACCATATAAGAATTTTGCAAAACCCACCACTCACTGGGCCCAACTGTCACACACACATATCCACCTCCATCCAGGTTACAAGTTACAAACACCTGTCATATCTGGGAGTAGAACCCCTACCTAACTAGTTTATGACACTACAGCACTACACAGTTATAGTACACACCATGGACATTACTGGAGTGCTCCTTCTCCAAAGGCATATTTCACACTAAATGATATCAGCAGGATTGCCAAAGTAGGCCATTTGAAATGTACTGCGAGTGACTAGCCTAAAATGCATTGTGCCCTACACAGACAGTGAGACACACACAAAGCATCTACAATGGACATGTATGGGTATAGAACCCCGGACGGAATTGTAGATCACACTACAGTATGGGGCTGTTATAAGATGCACCACAGGGATTACTGGAGTACTCCTTCCCCAAAGGTGTATCTCACAAGGAATGACATCAGCAGGATTACCAAAGTAGGGCATTTGAAATGTATTGCAAATGACTAGCCTAAAATGCATTGCGCCCTACACAGGCAGTGAGACACACACAAATCATCCACAACTGACATGTGTGGGTACAGAACCCATGACAGAGGTTGAATATCACACTACAGCATGGAGCTGTTATAGGACACACCACAGGGATTACTGAAATGCTCCTTCCCCAAAGGTACATTTCACAATGAATGACATCAGCAGGATTACCAAAGTAGGGCATTTGAAATGTACTGTGAGTGACTAGCCTATGATGCACTGCTCCATACACAGACATTGAAACACACATAAAACATCCAGAACTGCCTTAGGTTGAGATGGAACCCTAGCACAGTTTTAAATCACTCTCCAGCAGAATGCAGTTGCCGGACATGCTACAGAGATTACTGGGCTACAACCTTCCCAGAGATGTAGTTCTAGGTGGGTGACATCAGCAGTCTTGCCAATGTTGAGTATATGAATTGTAAGTTGCGTGAGTAGCCTAACAATCATTGCTCTCTACACAATCAGAGACAGACAGACACACACACAAACAGTTGCCATGTCTGGGGTTACAATACCTACCTAACTACTTTATTACACTACAGCAGTACACAGTTACAGGATGCACTACAGGGATTAATAGGCAACAGCTTTCCCAGAGGTATAGTTCTAAGTGGGTGACATCAGCAGCCTTGCCAAGGTTGAGTATATGAATTGTAAGGAGTGTGAGTACCCTAAAAACATTGCTCTCTACACAATCAGAGACAGACATGCGCACACACAGTTGCCAAGTCTGGAGTTAGAACACCTATCTAACTACTTTATCACACTACAGCAGTATGCAGTTAAATGAAGTGTTATGGAGATTACTAGGCAACAGTATTCTCAGAGGTGTATTTCTAGGTGGGTGACATCAGCAACCTTGCCAGAGTTGAGTATATGAATTGTAAGGAGCGTGAGTACCCTAAAAAAGCATCACTCTCTACACAATCAGACACACACACACACATACCAAGTCTGGGGTTAGAACTCATACCTAACTAGTTTATCACGCTACAGCAGTGCACAGTTATGGGATGTGCCACAGAGATTACTGGTCTACAATTCTCCCAAAGGTGTATTTCACATTGGATTACCTCAACAGGCTTGTCATAGTAGGGCTATGGGGAAGGTGGTATATGCATGGGCCATAACCCATTCATGTATGGGTTGACACGCCACATGCAGGCACACGGGGTCATATATCACAGGTACGTGTATGCAGCTGCTAGATGACTACTTCCTTGTGCAGTCATGTTGCACAGCTGGCACGTGCACCACATAGTCTGTAATGCTGACAGATACTGGTGGCTAGTATCTGCAGTGAGTGACATTTGCACCTCATGTGTTTGGGGCCCTTTGGCTGTGTGCTGGGTTGAACAGGCCTGAATGGCTCCTTGTCACAGTGACCCTCTTCCACATATCTATGTATGTCTACCTTTGGTTTATTATAGTGTGTTGTCCTGACATATATGTCTGTATTCCTATCCACTGTGTGTGCAAGGCATGAGTGGTGCATACTGATGACTGTCTGCACTAACAACTGCAAATGCCAGATATGTCTGGTCCACTGGTGTTTGCAGTCATGGCCTTCATGTGTTTCAGTGTGTGAGCATGCCCAGTATGACCTTTCAGTATGTTGTAGACTGACATTGCCTTCATTTCTCTGTGTGTGAGCATGCTCAGTATGGCCGTCTTTACTGAATCTGTGGATCATGTCAAGGTAGTTTGTGCTGTAGTGCTGACCTTTGTGTTGTACACCAACAGGTAGCATACTGTCTCTGCAGGGTATTCGGTTTTGACTGTTACTACATTTTTGCATAGCAGGGGTGGTACACATGACTGTTTCTACATTTCTACACAGGAGTAGGGGGGGTCACACCTGACTGTTATTACATTACTATGTAGGATGGGGGGGGGCACACCTGACTATTTCTACATTTCTACATAGGGTTGGGGGGTACACCTGACAGTTATTACATTACTATGTAGGATGGGGGGCACACCTGACTATTTCTACATTTTTACACAGGGTTGGAGGGGCATACCTGACTGTTATTACATTACTATGTAGGATGTGGGGGGCACACGTGAAGCATGTACACATTCGCTATGACAGTACTGGTATGTCAGGTACTCCATTTCATTCTGTATTGCTAACTATCACACTGACTAGAGGCATACCAGTGTACTACAGATCGAGGCTTTCGTTGCCCTACATATTATTGTCTGTCTTCCTACCCTTCAGAACTAACATCCCACTACCTGCCGTGCTGTGGTCTGTCTGTGTAAGCCTTGGGGGGGGCTAACCATAGCCATCATTCTGGGACCATGCTACAGGCTCTGTTTGGGTTTGTCTACACCTGTCCTGCTGGCTGAGACTGTTGTTGGGTATGTGAACCTTCCTGACTGGCATGTGTGGGTCATATGGACACACATGTCACACAACACATTTCCTGCAGTGGGTTTTGTCACCCTGTATAGTAATGGCTACTCTGGTACCTCCAGTATGTGTTGCAGATGTCATAGTGCCTCTGTGGGTGTCTACTGTCTGCTGCCATAACATTCAGCCACCCAATTCCCTTGCATGCTCACATCCATACCATAGCTACAGGTAACAACACATTCTACTCCATTTGGCAATTGGTAGGTTGATCGACTTACCTTGAGGGTGTGCCAGATTTGCGGATGGTGCTGGAGGGCTGCCTATGTTGGATGCACATAGTACACTCTCTATACATAGTTGAGCACAGTTAGTGTCATATTTGGCATCCCTTTTACTGTATGTGTGAGTCAGAGAGAGGTGTCATTCCCTGGGTCCCTACTGTGTCAGTGCATGTGCTATGCATTGCCTCTTTGCCAAGGCCAGGGCATACTGGGCACACCTCCTTCTGCCTACTGGGTTAGGCTCAGGCTGTTCCTCCTCTGGGTCACTCTGTGCCTGTGCAGGCCTTGACATGGGTGGGGGGCTGTGTGGCCCTGCCCCATGCTGTT
Source organism: Protopterus annectens (assembly GCF_019279795.1). Taxonomy (NCBI): domain Eukaryota; kingdom Metazoa; phylum Chordata; order Ceratodontiformes; family Protopteridae; genus Protopterus; species Protopterus annectens. Next base: position 1,575,120,440 of record NC_056728.1, on the reverse strand, counting down.
CCTGCTGCAGCTGTTTCTGCAGGATCATATTGTGCAGCATAGCGCATACCATAACAATTTGAGTACATGTAGCTGGTGAATACTGCAAGGCTACATCAGATGTGTCCAGACACCAGAACCATGACCTGAGCATCCCAAACACATGCTCTATTATATGTCTGGCCTGTGCATGTGCATCATTATGGTGTTGTTGTTCAGGTGTGTGCATTTCTGATGGGTGTCATCAGCCACGGCTCCAGTGGGTACCCAGCATCCCCCACTAGGTGACCGTAGGGGATGTTCACATTGGCAAATCTGTGGTACAGCTGCATCAGATGCCATATGTGGGAATCGTCATAGCTTCCAGGGCAGCCAGCACACACATTCATTATAATGCCCTGGGCATGACAAACAACCTGGCAGTTGGTTGAGGGGATGCCCCTGTGGTTGATGTAGGCCCTACCCTGCTCACCAGGTGGTGCTTTGATGCATATGTGCATGCAGTCTATAGCAGCCACTACCTCAGGGTATTATGCTATTTGGTGGAAGAGACGCATATTGCTGATCAACACCTCATGGGTTTTGAGGAAATATACATGCTCACTGGCATGTGCTGACATGGCATCCAGGAACTGGTGGAATACTCTGGATGCTGATGCCTGTGAGATCCCCATGATATCCCCAGTTGTGCTTTGGGTGGTACCTGTGGCTTGTATACTTAGGCCTACACATACCTTGGTGTCAACTGGGATGGGTTTCCCTCGATCAGTTTGTAGTGTCAGGTGTGGCCAGCACAGCTCAGGAATTTGCTGTAGGAGGTCTCTGTCCACCCTATAGTGCTCCACTATCTCCAGCTCATGTAGCCCCTGGTAGGTTACCCTGGATCTGTACTCTCTTCTCTGTCTCCTCACTGTGGGTTGTTCGGCAGCATTCACGTCCTCACCACCCTCAGCCTCTTGCACATGTTCTATGTTGCCTGCTGCAGCCTTTCTCATTTTGTAGGTTTATTTGTTAAAATTTCCCTGCTTGTATACACCGGTGGTGTAGAATGTGGGAAAAACCAGAGGGGAAGGTGTTTACTTAGTTTATAGTAGTGTTCTGTGCTGGGCTGGTCTGCTGCCTGTGTAATTTGCTGATTCTGATACATTTCACCTGCCAGCTAAGCTAGTTCTCCTTGAATACCTTCCTACTGCTGTTTTCCCTTCCCATTGCCTTCCTGTTTAAGGCCATGTGCGCACCGCGCAGAGTGCTCATATGTGCACACTGTTGCTATTTCTTGGTTTAACTTCATTTTTCTTCCTGTAAAACCCAGTGCGTGGCGTGCACACCCACTTACACTTTGTAAAGAGTGCTAGGCAAGTTTAGACAGACCCCCTAGCTTAGATGTGCTACGCTAGGTGCAAACCCAAGCCACAGGCTCCAATCCACTTACAGTATGCCTGACACACCCACCCATGATGTCACCTACCTCCTAGTCGTGCACTCAGCTATTCATACTCTTACACTGTTGGGACCTGCCTCACATGCTAGGGAAAACTGGGATTCACCATCCTTCCCCCTCATTAGCATAGGATTGACTGCTAATGTCTCACACTGAGCCTCCCCTCCTTAGCAGCCACTATTCACTGGCCAGGTTGTCTTCTGCCTGCCATTGACTTGCATGGCAGAATACTGATTTTAGTTAGAATGCTTATTTTAGGTTTATTTTATTATTTTTCCCACAATCCTGTTTGCGCGCCGCTGCCCTTTGCTTAAACAGCTGAGACTGGCTTAAAATAAAATAAAGGTTAATTTTTTTATTTTTTGTATTGTTTGCAATGCCAATGGCCTTATACTTGGCCATTGACATGCTTCCTTAATGATATACAGCCTTTATTTGGAGTTGTCATAGCTCCGTTTTGGATTTTGCAGTACCGTACTAGGGTAGTAACCGAGTACATTTCTGCATATTATACTAGTCCTGCACACCCAGATTCCTGCTTCCTGGATGGCATATTTACCTCATTTACATGGTTTTCACCTGCAAATGGGGTAATTTAGATGTAGGGGCTGGGAACGTGCAGCACTAGTGCTAGAGCGCTCGTGCATGTCAAATGGGCACGTACGTGGATCGCTCGGCCGCCATATTGGCAAAATGTCCTCTTACACTAATCATGCATGCCGTGCAAGCTTTTTAGAATCCGGGGGAAGAACATTTTTTAAACTGTAGCAAACTGCTTGCTACAAATGCAGAAAACAGTTGCTACACTTTACATCCTGCCTGCACAGAGTGCTACAGCCCTCAGGTTTTAATTAAAAGAAAAAAATTTTTCTTACTTTTAAACTGTGGCAAACTATTTGCTACAATGTATCTAGCAGGTGCTACAGTTTAGACCACACACAAAGTGTTGCAGCACTCAGGTTTGACTGAAAATGCAATACTATTTTTAAAAGCCGGTATTAAAGAGCAATCAAAATCGGATGATTGTGTCCCACAACACTGTGGACCCGAGGCTTTTGCCCCTCTCACCTCGCCTTAGCTACACTACTGCTAATTTCCCTCCTTCAGTTTCTAAGACTGGTATGTGTCTGAAAGTATCTGCCATGCCACAGTTAATCAAACATATTTTGAAATGGACTTATGGCACTGCTGATGTTGTGTCCAGGGATGCTTTAACTGGTTCTGTTTTGAGAAGATATTTGTTTACAGTTTCCAAATTTGCCAAAGGATGCTAACACTGAAATTTTAATTTTCTAGATCAGTAGGTGTTATTTGGTCCTTCCTCTGCAGAAGTCCTTAAGGGTTTTGATGAAAGGGAAAGTTAATGCAGAGGGATCACTCAGTGTTTGTATCCTTCCATTCCCAAATATAAGAAACACTTTTCTTCCATTTTAGGCTTTTAATTATATACAACAAGGTTCAGGCAAACAAAATTTCAAAAAAAAAAAAAAACTGGCAAGAAGAGTCAAAAAAGGAAGGCATATCCTCCCAGAATCAGAGACAACTGAAAACATCAGTAGGTATATGACCACTGGATTTTCCACCCCCATTGTAGCAACCGTATAATTCTATGTCAGTGTTTAGTTCTTCATTATCATTTGTGGCACCAGATAAATTCATTTCAGAACCATTCTAAAAGATTACAGCTGACAGTGGGACTTCCTTCCTCATTTTTAAGGGATCTCTCCACATCCTTCTGATCAAACTGCCTTGTTCCCTCTTGTTCTAGATAAGACACTGTCTTAGGGAAAATACAAACTGTTCCACTGTATCAAAGAGGGAAATTATTTTATTCATGATTTTTTTCGGCTGCCTGTGTAATAAAGTACCTGGAGATCTATCCTATTTCCTTGTTTTGTAAACCTTCACATAATCGATCCAAAATTCAAAATGCTTTCTCTACAGTCTCTATTACCCTTCATTCTTCCTTCCATTTCTTTTTTGATTTCATTGGATTTAAAAACTGCTTACCATCCCATTCCAATCACATTCTAATCAACACCAATTTCCGGAATATTTTGCACTTTTTCCTGTGTCTGGCTTGCATTTTCAGTTTGCTGTATTGATGTTTGGGTTGTTTATAGCTCCAAGAGTGCTTACAAACTATTTGGCACTTGTAATAGCCCATTACAGGTTGCAGGGCACATATTCCATTATGTAATTAATTGCCTGATTTTGCAGATTCCTTCAGAGCTTGTCAAGAATCTCTGGCTGGTGTAGTAAAGTTTTTTTCAGACCGGGATTTCAAGTGAACAGAAACATTTTCTTTCATTTCTTCCCAAAAGATAGTGTTTCCATGGTGTCTTCTAGATATGACACCTATGATGGGATTTCTTCCTCTAGACAAAGTGAAGAGTTACAGGGAACAAGTTCTAATAGTTTCAAAACAGACTCGGGCATTTGTCATTAAATGTCTCAGAATTCTATGTTTGATGGCTTCAGCTATTCTCTTGGTTCTCTTGCCCAGACTTCACAGGAGAAAATTTCAAAGATTTGTTAGATCTGTTTGGACTGAACACTAGCATCTTCTATTATTTCAAATTCCAATACTGAGGTTTGTAAAAATGAAGTTAAATTGGTGGGTAAATCAGTTTTCTCTCAACCCAGGGGCTCCTTTTTCCCTGCCTGCCCCCATTCAGCCTGTAATGACAGATGTCTCAGACTTTGGAGAGCTATGTTTAAAGGGTGAAAGTGTAGGGTCTATGGAGCAAACACATAGGTTCATAGGTTCATAGGTTCATACTAGGCTAACTGCCCTAGGGCATTTATAAGCCTAGCCAGAGTGTGTTTGACTTTTGCCACCCATTTTAAATGAATTTTGCTATGCCCTTTTTCGAGGTTAGTATACTGTGCCTCTGTCTAACAGTGACACAGAAGTGATACCCGGGGTAAACCTACGATCTCCCATCCACTCATCAAGATTCCTCTTGAAGAGAGTCAATGAGGGACTCTGCCTAACCTGGACTGGGATTTTATTCCAGAGTGAAGGGAGCCTCTGGGTTATGAATCTGTCCCTCCAGCATGTCCTATTTATTTCAGTGCTGAGGTTCAAGTCTCGAGCCAGTAGCTCAATGGGATTTGGATTTTCTGAGGTGCAGCATGTCCATTAATTCCGGGTTGGACATGGCTTTATACGTCAGGCACAGATCGCCTCTGAGCAGGAGGTATGCCACTGAGTAGAGCTGGAGTTTCTTTAACCGGGCAGCATATGGCATCTGTTTGAGCCCTTTGATCCTCTTGGTGAGGTACTTTTGGGGTCTTTCCAATTGCTGCAGGTGTCTGGTAAGGTACATCCCAAAAGGGGCATTGTACTCTATTATGGGCCTGATGAGGGATGAGTAAAGAGGCACGATGACCACCCTGATCTAGATGTGAATCCCTTCATGATTAGGTGGGCTATATAAAATGTTTTTCTAACCACTTTGGCCACGTGGTTGTCAAATGAGAGATTGCTATCAACTTGGGTCCCCAGGTCCCTAATTACTTCTTCTGTACTTAATGGATTACCACCTATGTGGTAATTTGTGGGCACTTTGTTTTTGCCAAAGGGGATGACTATACACTTTTTGGCGTTTAGCTTGAGGCCATGACTCTGGCACCAGTTGTCTGTTTCTATGAGGCCCTTTTGGAGGATGCTTGTGTCGGCTGGAGAGTCTATTATGGCGCCCAGTTTGCAGTCAGCTGCGAACTTGGTCAGCCACAGTCCTTCTGTGTTGGCCTGTACCTCTGAGAAATATATACCGAATAAGAGAGGTCCCAGGACTGAGCCTTGTGGGATGCCACTTGTAACTGGTTTGGAGTCTGACATGGCTCCAGCAATTCTAACCATGTGGGTTCTGTCCTTGAGCCAGTTTGCAACCCATCTAGTGACATAGGGGTTTATATTTAAGCTGGTGAGCTCATCTATAATGCCTGAGTGGGGTATTGTATCGAAGGCTTTTGTGAGGTCCAGGTAGGCTTTGTGGACCACCTTCCCCTCGTCAATGGCCTTGGTGACTGTTTCAAAGAAATCGACCAGGTTTAAGAGGCAGGATCTGCCATTAACAAAGCCGAACTGGGTAGGATCCAGTGTCTGTAGGTCCCCAATATCTTTATTTATGAGGTCCATGATGATCCTTTCCATAGCTTTGCAGACCAAGCTAGTCAGGCTTATGGGGCGATAGTTTCCAGGATCCGATGAGGCACCACCTTTGTGGAGAGGGACCACTGTTGCTGTACGCCACTCTTTGGGTACATATCCTGTAATAAGGCTGAGATTGAACAGTAGTTTTAGGTTTGGGTTTAGCTCTTCTTGGAGTTCATGTAGGACACAACCCGGGACACCGTCTGGTCCCATTGATGCTGTGTTTTTTGCTTTGGAAAGGGCAGCTCTTACCTGAGCATCTGAGATGTCAGGGGGGCAGCACTCTGCTGGGATAGATATTTGCCCTTTTGGTGGGGGGAGGAGAAGTTTGCGTTGAACCTGTCAGCTAGGATGTTGGCAATGTCTGTGGGTTCGGTGTATTTTTTGTCATTTTGGACTAATTCTGAGCATATCTGGGAATTCCCACCCAGGTTCCTAACATAACTAAAGAAAGCCTTGTGATTATCCTTAGTGTCTTGTGCAATTTTTCTTTTGAAGCTGGCCTTAGACGATTTTATGAGTGCCCATAGTTTTTTGCTAATACTGATCAGAGATGCCTTCCCTTTTTGGGATTTTGCTCTATCATGTAGTAGCTTCCTCCTTCTATTGTATAGTTTGTTTATGGCTGGGGTCCACCAGACAGGACGTCTGCCTTTGGAGGATTGGGTCTTGGTTTTATTTGGGATTGCATGATCCATGCATTCCTGAAGGTGTTCATAGAATACGTTTATAAAGGATTCTGCGGTCTGGGCTGTATTTTCCACAGGCCCGGGGGCTTTGAAGGATTCCACCTCGGTTTTGAGGAGTGTGAAATTTGCTTTAGAGAAGTTTTTCACTGTGGTTTTCTGGGCAGCGGGTGGGGTTGGGATGTGAATATCCAGTGAGATTAGTTTATGGTCTGATCTTACCAGTGAGGGATACACTTCTGGTCTGGAGCATAGAGTCCCCATGTTGGTGATGATCAGGCCCAGTATGTTTTCCCCTCTTGTGGGAGTGGTAACAAGTTGTTCCATAGCATTTGAGTTTATAAATTCTAGGAACCTTTGGGCTAGGGTGTTGGAGCTAGAGTAATGCTCCCAGTCTATGTTTGGGTAGTTGAAGTCGTCCAATATAATGGTGTTTGGAGAGACCTTCATATTTTCCAGTGTTCTCAGGAAGGCTGAGTGGGGTTCCTGGGTTTGGGAGGGTGGTCTGTAGCAGGCTATAAACTGGAAGGCAGTTTTACCCACTGTTAGTTGCACATGGATAGTCTCTGATGCTTCGTGCTGTGCCACCAACCAGGAGGTGTGGATATCTTTGACGAATATTGATACTCCCCCTCCTTTTGTGGTTTGGTCCAAGTTTTGGGGCCGAAAAGCATGGTATGAGGTATAACCTGGTAGTACTGGGGTGCTCTCAGGAGTCTTGAACCAGGTTTCTGTTACTGCACAGATATCGATGTTCTCCATGCTAAGGAGAGTTTCGAGTGTGTGCATCTTGAGGTTTAGACTTCTGGCGTTGAGTAGCATTACTCTTAGTTTCTTATCCCTTGTGATACCTATGGAGGTGGGTTTGTCTTTTGAGCCTTGCCTAAAAAGGCACTATGGGGTAGCAAGAGCCTTTGCCAATATCCAGCTCAGGGTGACAGGTGCAAGCCGTCCCTAGCGAAGCATCGTGGCTTGTCGAGCATGTCATCCCAGGCTGACAGGCATTGGATCCCCTTTGAATGACACCAATACTTAAGCCAGTTGTTGAAATTGATCATCTTGTCTTCATATTGTGGCAGCATTCTTGGTGAGGGTAAGATGCTACTCAAGGTCAGGGTCATACCGGCCTGGGCTACATGCTCAGAGAGCTCCTCTATGTCTCTTTTCATGTAGTCCAGGGAGGTACATCTCAGGTCATTCACACCAGCATGGACAATGACTTTGTCATATTTGTACTTGCCTTGGAGTGACCTGAGTGCTTGTGTTATGTGGCGGATCCTAGCGTCCGACAGGCAGCTCACCATGACCTTCTCCTTGCTCAGCCTGGTGAGCGGGATGTCAGTGTGCCTGACAGTAGAGTCACCTATTACAAGTGTATCAGGTGTGTTGTTTAGCCTTAAGCACTGTGAATGTTCGGCACACTGGCTTTGTGAGCTATGTGTTGCACGTGTTTTTTTTTTTGGGGTAGCGGTTGCTTGGATGTCTGCTTTGGAGGTCTCTGCTGCTTAGGCAGATTTTTATTTAGAGCCTCCAAGTATGTTTTTGTGTGTTTATGTGTTTAGTTTGCTGTCGTGGTAGGTCTATGTGAGACTGGAATTGTAGTGATTGTGGTTTCCTTCTCCTGACTGGTTACGCCAGTACTGAGTTGAGAGAGCTTAGCCTCCAGTTTGGCTATATGGTTGCATCTCTCACATGTGTTGGAATTTGTTGGGAGGAGGAGAGGGTTGTCTGTGTACATGAGGTAGTTGTAACATTGCCTCAAGATTCCCAGATTCACCAGCTGGACCGGAGAGGAGATTGACAATTGACCTTTGGACATGCTAGAATAGTATTGGGAATTCCTTTATAATTGAAAAAAAGGGCCAATGGGGAACAAGGTACTCAAGGGGAGTTTGTGAGGGTGTAGTGCTTTTAATTTTTTAGTGCTGACTTATATAATTGCTTTAGTGAGCAAGTGCCAGGTAACTTAAATGCAATGTGTTACAGGTAACTCAAATGCAAAAACGACAAACAGTAACTTTCTTTCAAGTGAAACAAGGAAATAAGTACAGTAAGCAATGCAGATATCACTGCATCATCCAAGTTAAACACATATATCTCAAGGAAATGGTGACTCAAATAAATTCTCTCAAAGCTCTGAACTACCGTTGCACTCTGTGCTCTCTTATAGTGATCATAGATAATGCCACAGTATTGTGGTACATATCAACCATGGAGAAACCAGATCCTATCCCCTTTTCAGATTACTTATGGTATGCTGGGATCTATCACCTCAGTTCAGCGTGCCCCTCCAGGCTACTTATATTTCGTCAGACAAAGCACTGCAACAGACAAGCTGGGTAGGACCAAAGCAGATCTTGTGAATGAACGTTACACCTGTGGGTCTTCTAGAAATTGACCCATCTCAGGAGGACTCCTCAAGTAGATCTGTTTGCCTCTAGTTAAAGCAGACAGTTAAAGACATTCTGCTCCAGGACTCCTTGTAGGCTAACCTGTAAGACAGATGCTTTTTCATTTCCATGGGGAGAATTTTCCTGTATGCCTTTTCACCCTTTCCTCTGATAACTAGTTCTTGTCAAGATTTGAGAAGGACTTTCCAAAGATAATTGTGGTGACCACCATTTTGGCACAGGCAAAAGTGATTCTCCCTTCTCTGAAAATTGCACAGAGCAATTACTAGAAGCTTCCTGACAGAATGAACTTACACAGGATGGGGGAGTCTGATTTACTGTTAATGTTCAATATGTTCAGTCAACCGCCTGTAAATAGGATTTTAATGCATTTTAGGCACTTTTTTCTTGGGTCATACTGCTGGCATTAAAGGAGGCAAAGAGACCTGATACAAGAAAATCACATATAGGTAAGGGGAAATATTTTCTTCCTGATGTCAGTCCAGGATTCAGGATAATTTTAACGCTCAGTCTCTTGTGATTCTTCTGTATTTATGTGACTTGCTATCCTCTGGCCTTTCTTACTGCTCTGTGAAAAGACATCTCTGTACCATTCTGTTTTTCTTCCCATGGGCCACACCCTCTCACCTTCATTTTAACCTAATTTTTGTTAATCAGTTTTTGAAAGAAGTGCTGCACATCCATCCACCTAGTAAACAGATTTCTCCTGCTTGGGATCTTAATTTTGTTTTAGAAAAACCTGCACTGCTTCCTTCCAAATCTGCTTATAAGGCTGATTTGAAGTTCTTAGCTTCATAAACAGTGCTGCTTATTGCTCTGATGTCTACAAAAAGAGCATCTGAGTTACAGACTCTTATGGGAATTCATCTCTACCTCCAATTTCACAAATACAAGCTAACTCTGAGAACAAATCCTTTCCGATTTCAGAGTGTGTACTATGCTGGACTATTCATATCCTTGTTTTCTTTTCAGATCTTAAAAAGAAGAGGGAAAGAGTATTCTCTCTCTGCATTGCCATAGGCAACTCATGCACTATTTTGACAGAAAAAAAGTCCTGCAGGACTTCTGATCAACCGTTTGTCTCTTATGAATGAAGGAGACAGGACAATCCCTTTATATATAGACAATTTCTAAATAGTTGTCCTAGGCTATTGATTTTATTGCTCTCACCATAACAAATCACTTCCAGGCAAAGTCAGGACCCACTGTACTAAAGTCCTGTCTACTTCTGTGGTTTTCTGGAAAGGGGTAGACTCTAGAAACATACTAGAGGCAGCAACTTGGTCTGCTGTGCTCACCTTCACCAAGGACTACAAACTAGTTTCCATCTGTAGGTCTGGACCAAGCTTTGCTAGGACTATTCTGTAAGGGATATAATTTCTAGTGATAAAATCAGTTGCTAACATGTTAGGTGTCAGTGGGATCTCTCTTTCAGCTGACTTACAGTAACAGATAACCATCTAGATTAATCTTCTTCTTCTTTTCCTTGTTAGGGCCGCCACAGCAGATCACCTGTCCGCTCATGATCGGCAGTGGAGTTTTACGGTTTCGAGTTGCCAGCCCGGCACCCAACCTTCAACAGAAGGCATGCACTCCTAGGGCCAATTTAGAGTGTCCAGTCCACCTACAGCATGTCTTTGGGATGTGGGAGAAAACCGGAGCACTTGGAGGAAACCCACACAACCACAGGGAGGACATGCAGACTCCACACAGAAGGCATCCCAGCCAAGGATTGAACCAGAGAATCTCTTGCTGTGAGGCAACAATGCGAGCTGTTGCACCACCGTGGCCACCCAACCATCTAGATTAATCATAAGCCAATATCATGCCAATGTCATTGTCCAGTGGGTTTAGGTCAATACCATTTTAAATAGAAAATGCTCTGTTTGGGCTAATAAGTAAAACATAAAGCAATGATAGAGAAGTACATTGAAATGTATGTAAAAGATGATATAGCTGCATTAAACAAAATGAAAAGGAGGAATTAGGTAAGTGATAACAGACCATAAGATGCCTAGCCAAATGCAGTTTTAAACAGACCCTTACCAAGCAATTAATAGATGTTCACTTCTCAAATCAAGCATCATTGTGCATGATAATTCTGGTGTTCATTAGTGCCTAGCCATCCAGTGATCAAGACTCACCTTAAAAGTACCCAAAGTGGTACATTGTTTGACCTGTAGTGGTAAGATTAGGTCCTAAGTGCAGATGTTTGTAGAGCCACTGATTCTGCAAAGAAATAAGAGGTCAAATAAGTTTAACTCTTTCATGGATTGAAAAGCAAGACACAGGTCATATTGCAGCAACATGTAGACTACTGAGGATAAGAAGAGTCTTGCTAATCTAGTGAGGTAAATGAAGAATTTAAGACATTTAATTTTCTTAGTTAGAATTTTTGGGGCCTTTCAAATTGAGTGATATGCTTGGTTTGTACATACCAAAGGGGGTACTGTATTCAATGATGAGTCTGATAAAGGAAGAGTACAGTGGAAGGATAATTTATTTGGATCCTGAAGATATTCCCTTCACAATCAACTGGACCAGACAGAATGATTTCCTGACTGTGGTGGAAACATGATTAAATGAGAGAATTATTTACATAAGTACCTGGATCTCTTATAACTATATCTGTCTGAAGGGAAGTACCTTTTATAACATATGAGGCGGGAGCAACTTTTCTGTCAAATGTTACTATGCTGCATTTGTTCATTCAGTCTGAGAGTATTTTTGATACACCATGTATGCACATATTCCTGCCCTTGCTGGAGCTGTTTTTTGTCAGTGGATGAGCCGATAACAGTGCCCAATTTGCAGTCATCAACAAACTTGGTTAACCATGCTTCTGGGATATTGCCTTGGCTGTCTGCAAACTAAATGCCAAACAGAAGGCCCAGAAGTGATCCCTTGGGCACCCCATTTGTTACAAGTTTGTATTCAGAAAGGGGACCAGCAGCTTTCACAAGCTGGGATCTATTGGATAGCCAGTTTGTAATTCAGCAGACAGTGTAGGGATTTGCATTAAGGTTGTCTAATTTTTCAGTAATACCAGCATGGAGGATAGTGTCAAAAACCTTGGCCAGGCTGAGATAAGCAGTATATGCAAAATTACACTGTCCACAGCCCCCGTAACCTTTTCAAAGATGCTTACTAGGTTTAAGAGACAGGACCTGCACTTCACAAAACCACACTGACTGGGATCTGGACAGGTTAAGTTGTCTATGTCTGCATAAATGAATTCTGCAATAATCCATTTCATGGCTTTGTATATAAGGCTGGTGAGGGTGATGAGTCTGTAATTATATGTGTCTTTTGAAGGACCACCCTTGGGCAGGGGAGTCCTAGTGGCTGTTCTCCAGGCATCAGGAACCCTGTAGGTAGGTTGAGGCTGAACAGTTTCAATAGAGGCTCAGACAGGGCATACCTGGTTCTGATGAGAATTCAGTCTGGTATATTGTTTGGTCCCATGGAAGTTTTAATTTTAGCCTTTGTCAGTGATTCTAAGACTTGCAATGTTTACAGAAAAACTTGCTAAGGTTACAAGACATGCATTTCTCATAACATCATGGCAATTGTGAATTAGATTTTGGATTGGATATGTATATTTTGCATGTTGTTACCTTCTGCAAGTTTGTTTGTTTTGTATTAGATTTTTGCCTCTTGTTTAAAATATAAAGTATCCTTTCCTGTAACCATTCTCTCAGGGTTTGACTTATATGAGGTGTTTATAGTATAACTGAATACTGCCTTCCCTATTCATATCATTATTAAACTGACTATGTTAGCCATTTATTGCTGAGAACTGAAGAGACCAGTTTGAATACATAGATTAATAGCTGAATGGCTGTATATTGCTGATTTACAGTTTATTTTTCTACCATCCTGTATACACACCAACAGAACTGTCTATATAATTGCTATTGATGATTGTACATGTTTATTGCCTGACTCTACCAAACAAACTGATTGTGACTCATAGTAGTAATGTATAGATACTCCTAGCTTCTAAATAGTAGACAACCTCCAGTATGTTAGCCCTAGCTATTGTTAGTCTTCCTGAATGTTTGTTGCCATTCCAGTAAATGTATGTGCTATATGTATTTTTTTTCCACTGTATTTCCTCTGTATTCCTTCCTTAACTGTATATACTCTATACTGAAATCACTGCTGGCCATTCACTTAACTGTTTTTCTTTCTCACTAACCTTCACAGCTGTTATCCTCCTCCCTGCATTCAGAACTTAAGAACCTATCTGCCTGGTTAATAAGGACGCCCATCCAAAGTCCTACCATTTAACCTGCATCCCCAAAGAAACTTGTGTCCTGTGCTTAAGTCCTTCCCTGCAAAGGAGTAAAGAAAGTACGTTTGTTCCCCTGTGCAAACTGTGTACTGAATTGTTCGTTATCATTAAAGCAAACCAGGTACTATTTGTTTAAAGTCTCACTCCTGAACCCGGTTCCCAGCAGCCAGTCCCACCTCGCCCCCCAACTATAAACCCTACGCTCCCTTGAAATTACGACTTGGGATATATTTTCTTATCATTTGTCCACTTGTCAGCTTGCTGTGATCTAGCTGTTGTCCACTAGGTGGCTCCTCATATTGGCCTGTGTTATACCCCTTCTCTCTTCTCTATATTTCTACCCCTTATTACCTTCTCTGCTCATCCTTTTTCCTCCCCTTACTTGCTACTACCACCTCTGTTTCCTATATTCCCTCTCCCCACTCAACTCTCCCCTGTAGCCCACCCATTGCAAAAGAACTTCCCACTTACCTAGAGTTAACTAGTGCCCCACAACAATCTGCAGCTTTCTGATTGTTTCTGGATCTCTTCTTTTACTTGCTCTAACCTGCTCCGTTCGCTCTGCGGGCTCACTCCGCTCCCCTACCCTACCCCCAAATCTCACCCACCCCCACAGGTCCTACACATATACCTAAAAACCACACCCCTTTCTCCACAATCACACCTCCATTAATCACCTTCTTTTCCCACCATTTTTTCTTCCACCACTTCCTATTCCTTTCAAATCACTCTCTATTCACTTTCACTACCACACCTACTTTATCTCTTCACCTATAGTTATTACCCATACCTACCATGCCAATAAATACACCCTCCTCCCTAGGCCACTTACAGAAGTTACTCTTACTCTTTTCTACCACCATTAACTTTAGCATACCTACTTACCTCCTATGAACTACCAGGATATTCCCACTTTCTCTTCCCTACTAAACAATCCACATGTGCTGCTACATCCTTTTATACTAACCACTTCAACATTACTTCCATATCCAGCTATCTACTACCAAAATACCATAGAACAGCCCACATTAGATATAACTTCCCTTCTACCAAAAGATATCCATTTCTTCTCAGTAAATATACTACTTCTAGTTATCTAACACTCCTCCTCTCCCTAAAGGATGGTGATATTCACCCAAACCCTGGCCCAACCACCTCCACTACTGCTCAGCTTAACTACCCAATCCTCCCTACTACCCCCCTACTTAAAAAAAACACCCAACTCACTCTTAATAGCTCACCTCAATACACATAGCATTAATAATAAAATTATACAAATCCATGCTCTCTTGGAACTATACTCCTTTGATATATTTTGTCTTACTGAAACTTGATTAAAAGCTTCAACCAAAGATAATGAAATTACCCCACCTGGTTATAACATATTGCGTCTAGACCGCGTAACTAGGAAAGGTGGCGGAGTAGCAGTTCTTTACAAATCTGATTTGGAATTAACTATACTCAGCCAAAAACCTCCTCAGGAATCCAGTGCTGAGATACTCATTTCCAAACTTCAGATCAACTCAGTCAAATCTATCTATATTATTTGTATCTATGTTCCTCCAGGTAATAACATCTCTACTGTTGAAGACATCCTCTGTTGGTTATCTCAAAGCCTCTCCCAAGAAACCATAGTCCTTGGCAATTTCAACATTGATTGGAATTGTTGCAACAATTACTTTCCTACTAGTCATATTAACCTCTCTGGGTTTACACAAACTATTAACTCCCCTACTAGAATAAACAAGTCCAATAAGAAAGAAAGCACCTTAGATTGAATTCTCATTAATAATCAGCCCCAAACCTACAACTCTGGTACCCTCCCAGACAAAATAAGTGATCACTCTCTAACTTACATCATCAGACTCAAAACCAATCCTCCTACTCAACCCACATTTAGGACAATCAAAACTAAGAAAAACTTTAACTTGGATCTATTCCTACTTGAACTTAAAACATGTAATTGGTCCCCCTTAAAACACCTTTCTCTTGATAAAGCGGTTGACTACTTTAATGCTAACTTCCTTGCCATACTCAACCACCATGCCCCTGCCCGCTCTATCAGAATAAGAACCAAATCTGCTCCTTGGCTTTCTAAAGAAACTAAGCAAAACATCCATCTCAGAAATAAATACTGGAAAAAGTTGCTTTTAACTAAAAACCCTATAGATCACCAATACTACAAACAACTGAGAAATGAGACAAAAAAAGCTATACTGTCCGATAAAAA
The DNA here is from genome assembly GCF_019279795.1 of Protopterus annectens. NCBI lineage: Eukaryota > Metazoa > Chordata > Ceratodontiformes > Protopteridae > Protopterus > Protopterus annectens. Next base: position 1,575,105,234 of record NC_056728.1, on the reverse strand, counting down.
AACTATTTCCTTCAATCTCAGCAGACCCACCATAATAATCCAAAAAAGTTCTGGGCTAGTATCAATCAACTATTACATCCTGGCCAATCCATCACACCTAACCCACAATGCACTGACAAAGATAACCCTAAACAGACTGCTGATACCTTTAATACCTTTTTCACAAAAGCTATTCAAACTCTTGCCAGTCAGCTTTCTCCTCTAATTGTAGCTGTATCCAATTCTGACTCTAACCCACCTCCTCCATTTTCCTTCCAACCTGACCCAACAGCATTTATTCTCACCCTCATCCAAAAATTAAAACCATGCACACCTTCTGCTGATCAACTACCCACCGAATACTTACAGTTAGCTGCTAAATCTATTGCCTACCCCATATCCATCCTCGTCAATAGAACCATTACTGAAGGATACATCCCCAAACTTTGGAAAGTCTCCTATATTATTCCCCTTCATAAAGGCGGCGATTCCACTGAACTCTCCAACTATCGTCCTATTGCCATACTTTCTCCTTTATCTAAGATAATGGAAAGATGTATCCATAGGCAATTATTAGACCACCTCCTCCTGAATAACCTACTTTCAAACTCCCAACACGGTTTCAGACCTTCCCATAGCACAACTACAGCCCTCCTTTCCTTTACTGACACCATCAACAAAAAACGGAATCTTAACATGCTTTCCTCTGCACTCTTCATTGACCTGTCTAAGGCTTTTGACATGGTAAATCACAACATACTTTTACACATTCTTAAATCTCTGTCACTTGATACGCTGGCCATAAAATGTTTCCAGTCCTACTTAAATAACAGACATAAAGCAGTGCTCTGGAACTCCATTCTTTCTACCCACCTACCAGTTAATATTGGTGTCCCTCAGGGATCCATACTGGGTCCTCTCCTGTTTTCTATATTCATCAATGACCTTCACCTAGTTACTCCCCAAGCCACATGTATACAGTACACTGATGACTCTACTCTTATCTGCTCAGCCACATCCTTATCCAAACTCCACTCCCTTATGCAAGAGGTATTTAATTCTGTCGAAATTTGGTTCTCAAATCGCTGTCTTCTATTAAATCCTAAAAAAACTAAACTTCCCCTTTTTACACCTACCAGCAAATCTCCCTCTATTGACTTCACTCTAACATCCAACAATGGTACTCTCATATCCCAAGATCCTACTACCAAACTGCTAGGTATCACCATTGACAATAACCTTACCTTTGACACTCATATCAATAATACTTTGAAAACTATTAATAAAAAAATAGGTTCTCTTTATAGGATCAAGCCTTTCCTCACTCCTACAGCCAGAAAAACTATTGCCCACTCCTATCTAATCTCTACCCTTCTCTATGCCTCACCTATTTATACAAATCTGTCAAAGAACAACCTTCAAAAACTAGAAAACTCCTACAATAGCATAGCCAGGTTTGCCACAGGTAAACCCTTCAGAACGCACCACTGTATGAATCTAAAGCTTCTAGGTTGGCTTGAATTACAGCAGCAGCTCAAACTTAACCAACTGACCATCGCCCACAAAATACTTTACCAACCTACCAAGACACCCATCCTTTCTAACCTTATGCACTCCTACTACAAAATAAAATCGCTAAGATCTTCCCAAAAAGTTCTTGTAAAAATAAATAAATCAAACAATAGAGCTGGTGACACTCTATTTGCTAACACAGTCGGAAAAACCTGGAACCTACTTCCCTCTGACCTTTCCTCACTTCCCTCTATCTCTCAGTTTAAAATTAAACTCAAGTCCTTCCTCTATTCACACTGGATGTGCACTTGTACTAAACCTGATTGACCAACATTGCTCTAATTACTTGACTCATCATATCCTACATTTCTCTGTCATAATCCCAACTTAACAACTACAACTCTACCTCTCCATCATAATCCTATCTACTACTTTATCCTTAAAATCGTAACTTGTCTTACTACTCTAACAAGTACTCATCCACCCTCTATTTTTCTTCCTTTACATCTTCCTTTCTTATTTTACATTCCATTCTGTATAGTGTTAGTTATTATCCTACTCAACAATTTATTAGTAACCTCCTCAATAACTGCACTAATTCAAGTCCAGTAATTTGCATTTTTGTTTTCACATACTTGTAAATGTGTGATCACTTTGAAAAATGTTTTTTTAGTATTTTTTGTATGAATTTTACCTGTATTCTAATTTTTTGTATATTTATAGACAGGTTCTTTCACTAGTTGGAGCTTTTCTCCCCGGGCCTCTACTGAAAATGGACATATATCCAGTTAGACTAGCCCGGTCAACAAATGTAAAATAAAAATAAATAAAAAAAATAAATTTGCTTCTTCTAATGTCTTCACACCTCTCAACATAATGATATGCTACTATCCCTGTAGTATACAATATCTCATTGTCGCTACATCTTATCTATAAAGACCTAAGCATAATTTCAGTTTTCCATCCATATTTTGACATTGTAAACTGCTTCTTGAACTCAGTGGTGTAACATATTCTTGCAACTGTAAATATGTAGATATATATTTTTTTTAGCATATCCTTGTATCTGTAAATATGTTTTGTTCACTTCTGGTGTGATTCTATTCATCCAGACTGTGCCTGTGAATGGTCCATTGAGATCAGTACACTACCCTAGTAAACAAATATAAATAAATAGACAGATTAATCAATTCATAAATAAATAAAATGAGAAAATGTAGAATAAATACCATTTATGTGTCATACATTAGCTCATTTTCCTTCTATATAACATAGTCACATTGTGTCCGTTCTTCATCTTCCACCTCATTTATGTTAATAAAATATATTCTTGAGATGCACCCCTGTTTTACAATCAATGTTATATCAACTGGTAGACTTTGGATGATTTTTTACCTGCTGTTATACATCTATCCCTTTCATTTCAACATGTATTGAATTTTCTGAGCAATGTGTCCTGAGTCATCTCTCTGATCTGAAGAATATTTATTCATACGAGCTGTTTAAATGTTTCTTATCATCTCTGTTTTCCTTACCTCTATTTCAGTGTATATATAATGAGTTCCTGCTGCCTCTTGTGTTAGATGTTGATGTAAATCTGCTAACAATTTTGTTCAGTAAAACTCACACCACATTTGGGCATGGCAGTTCCTGTAAATGTACCAAATTCTATGGTTAGTCATCTAGGTCGGGCCTTTGTTATTTACAGGGAGTCAGTGACATGACCTCCCTATGGGAACTCATTGTCTGTGCACTTTATTATGGACTTACCTTTGCATGAACATATTATCCTCACTATATCTATGTCCTGTTTTCTGATAAGATCTAGGTTTCATTTATACAGACATGCTGAGCTGTTGCCAATATCAGCAGCCTTACTTCCCAGACAGCTCTGGGCAGCCATCTTGTAGACATCAGTGGTAAATATCAAGGCCAATACTAATCCAGCATCATGTTAAAGCCTGTATACAGTTCTCCAAGTGCCACAATGGCTGTTGTTCTGCAATGACTTAGCTCAGTTATTCTTCACTCTCTTACATATTTACTAATTCCACAATACGTGAAGGGAGAGTCTATTTTATTGAGGATTTGGCATGCAGGCCTAAAACTGACACTCACAGCATGTGTGATGTCATTCTTACCCACTAGAAATCAATAAATGAAGCATTTTATTGTCTTAGATTCACAGTTAGAAAGTTGTTGATATTATGCAGGCAGAAACATGCTGTTATAAACCATACTTTTTAATGGGAACTGTTATAACCTTGCCAGGTATTGTCTAGCTACTCAGAAAGGAATGCACTACTGTAATTCAAAAAACAAGATATTTAATGGAAGTATAAAATAAATTAACTGGTGCCTCACCTAGACTGAGATAACAATTGTTATGCATTATTAACAAATCCTGTTCGAAAAGTAAAAAATCTTTGTACATTTCTGTGTTTAATCTTTCGTTTTATTACTGAGATCTTACATCACATGGACATCTTGAATAACAAACATGACTTGGTGCAGCTCTTATATTTTTTCAGACTCCTAATAATATGATTGGCAGAATCTTTCTTATTTTAAAATCATATCAAGAAAAGGTTATCTACAGTTAGCATACTTATGATGTTTATGCAATGTTTGCATAATTATGGAGTGAAGGCTTAGGGGAGGAGAGACAGAGAACAACTGCACTGATCTTTTAAGTGGTTGGCAATTCCCTTGACATTTTGTTTCTTTATACTGGTAAATACCTGAATGTATAAATATATATATATATATATATATATATATATATATATATATATATATATATAGGTATAGATGTATAGATATAACTATATATATATATATATATATATATATATATATATATATATATATATATATGAATATGCACACACGCACACATATATAAAGATATGTAGCGATATAAATAGATATGCTGATTTTTTGTATGATAAACATTTGTTTCTCTTTAAAAAAGAAAGGAAATTTACAAAAATGCTATTTTTACATTTTTCTCTTTGAAAAAAAAAAGAAATTAAAATGCAATTTTAATTCAAATAGAAATTTTGCAGTTCCAGTTGTATAATGTTTCTATGAAATTCATGCATTTTTGATGCTGTTGTTTTTCAGAAATGTCACCTAGGGTCATACATGTTATTTTTTTTTTACATTCAGCTCTACATATGGTAGGTATGTTACAAATCACATTTCATTTACTCTAAATGAATGGCTTAAATTTGGAGCAAATCTATGAACTCAAGGAGATTAGACATTTAGGAACTGATGGAGTTTACCCTTTAAGGGCATCTTTTCATTAGACTCACAGGATCTGAAGATGCATGGCTTTGAAAATATATGTGCAGGCACATATTTCATCATTTCACATGACTTGTTTTTCCACAACATTAAACTGGCTCATTTTGTGACAAAAGGCATTTTTTTCTGTAAGTACACTTCAGTGATAATATGAATGTGTGCCTGCAGACGTACTTTTCTAAGCTTTGGTCAGACACTACAGCAGAGGCTTAGTAAAAACAGTAAAGCTTATGAATGGCAAAAAGCAAACAGCTGTTTTCATTTAATTCTCCCAATATCACATAAGACTATACTCAATCAATACTTTTCATCATTTTCACATGTATGTAGACTTCTCCAGCTCAGACTGCAAGTAAAGCACATTACTTATAATTAATTTAGTTTTGAAAGAAGCATTTTTCTGTATTTCACTGTCAGACCACAGACTCACGCAAGTCCTTGAACAGCAAGTACCAGTATGTCTGTCATAGTACATGTGAATGTCAGTGACTTGAGATGTACCTCCCTGGACTATATGAAATTATATATGATGGAGCTCTCAGACTATTTGTCCCAGGCAGGTACGATGAGCCTAACAGTGAGCAGCATTCTACCTTTTCCAAGGATGGTACCACAATATGGGAAAAAATAATTGACATCAATAATTGGCTTACTGTTTCATGTCATTTTAAGGGTGGCCAATATTTGTCAGCCTGGGAATGTAAATCAACAAACAGAGCTGTTTCACCTGGCATGGCCTGCATTTGTACCCCCTCGGATTTACATTATTGTCAAAGACATTCTCCAACCCATAGTGCCTTTTTTAGGCAATGTGAGCCTAATACACTTGGCAACATAACGAGGCAAGTAAAGGAAAATATGATTTCATTATTAATCAGTGTCATGTGTCTAAACAAGAAGGTCCACTCCCTAAATGTCCTTCTCACCCTGCAGGATGTAGACATCTATGTTGTGAGTGAAACATGGTTTAAATGGTGGAGAGCACTTCAGCTGTGCAGGGCTACAAGGCCTTCTACACATTTAGGCCAGCTACTGTGCAATAGTGAAAAAAGTGGCAGGGTCTCAGACTTCATCCAGAAGAGACTCACATCAAGGCTGGTAAACCAGCATGATGCACTAGGGCTTCTTCATGTCCAAATAGCCATTAGAAAGATCCCACACCCAATATTAGCTAGCTGTAGAACTCCCTATATGACCCAGGAAAGCCTCAACATCTGTTTTAAGGAATTGAAATCACTCTGTATTAACAATAATGCCATTTTCATAGGTGATCTAAATACAGCTATAGAGTTGAAAACATCACCAGCACTAATGCACAAGTACAGAGATTCTTGGAATTTGTTAATACAAATGCCCTGGAAAAATTAGTCAGAGTAGCCACTAGGGGGAATGACATCTTGGATCTTGTCCTTGCTAATATGGGGGCATCTTGTACCACCTCTTATGTATCTTTGTCACTTGTAAGGTCTTTTTTAACATCTTTATTGAATTATGATTTGTGACAGAGGCAAATTTACTTTACACAAAAGTAATCAAACTGTATTAACAAATTAACATTAATAAACATTATACTTCACATATATTGCTATATGTCATATAACTTAAGCAACATTACATAAATTGTCTGACAATAAAGCTGTCTGCTTTGAAATAAAACTAAAACCAGAGATCCCTTCCACCCTAGATACCTTAACAAATTTATTTAAGACAAACTGCCAACTCCTAATTCATGTATTGGAAAGCTACAAATCACCACCAAACCCAGTTAACCCCAATGAACATGAAGAAAGATACACCACCAAACTATACTAGCATGTAAACTTCTGCATGGATGCAGCTGTACCTCAAAGGGACAAGTGCAGGGCAAACCCCAGAAAAAAATCTACTTGGTGAAACCATAATACCAACAAACTTTGCAATAAAAGGCAGAGAATTTTGACTAAAAGTAAGAAGAGTAATTCCCAGAATGATAGAATGATTGAGCTCTCATCATTGAAATAAACACCCAGGTCAGGAGCTTAACAATATCCAACAAAACCAAGTCTGAAGCTAAAATAGCTATTCAAGCCAAAGTCAGTTTCTGGGCCTTTTTTAGTTATATTTAAAATCTCATAAACAAAAGGCATCAATGTTAACTACATTGAGGCAAAGATATAGCCAACGTACTGGCCATTAAACTCAGCTTTAACTTTATCCTTCTCTCCCCTCTGTCTGTCTGTCTGTCTGTCCCACAAGATAGACCTGAAGCTGCCTGAACTCCAGCTATCACACAAGACCAGGTTCTAAAAGTACTATCAAAATCAGTGGGTCCTGACAATATCCTTGGATGGTATCTTAAACAGCATGAAGCACGATTTAACCCTCCCCTTAACAACACTATTCAACCTCATACCCAACCTTCTGCACCCCTATGTCAGTCACTTCATGCTGCACAGCATGGCAGCTTAATAATGAGAACAGACCAAAACATATCCATGAATATTATATTAAACAAAACAAAACATTGTTATGTGTATGTCCATCTCTCCTTGTATATACCCCATACACTCCCACCCCTCTTTAAGGGTGTGTATCTATTAGGCTGATGGATGTACAGGTCATATCATGTCTTCTGATTACTGGCATGACTCTCATGATGAATAATACAATCATGTTACCTTGATTCAACAAGGGATTAGTGCTCCTGTAGTGTTCAAGGTTTTAAAATCTGCTGTAAGATTCCATTTGTGTCATGTTCATGTGATGTTGGATGAAATGCTCATCTAATGTGATGAAGTATTACTTTTCTAGATGTGAAAATAATTAAGGATTCAAGTTTATTAAAACTAGTGTTTTTTAGGAAAGAGGAGCATACTAATCATTATGTACATCAGAAGAGTATGCATGCCCCACATGTGTTTAATAGGGTCATGAAGGTTCAGTTTACCAGGGTCAGTAGACTTAATATGGATGACCATATATGTTGGGAGCAGAAGCAGCAAATGGCTAATTAATTTCAGAAAGAGGCTATAATCCAGTAGTCATAGAGGGTACAATGAATGAGGTTTTTAGTAGTTGGGGTACTATAGCTAAACCTTTTTTTCATGAGATGGTTGGTCAGCAGCAGGATACTAATGTTGTTAAATGAAATGATGAAATTAGCTATGTTACTACATACAATATCAGAACTTCGGATGTGAAGAGCATAATAAATACAAATTGGAATATCTTAAGGGCTTTGCCTAATTTGCAGAAGTTATTAGATGATAGACCTAGGTTTACATACAAGAACTGTAAAAATTTGAAAAGAAGATTGTGCTATAAAGATATTAGGACTACTAGTTCATAGGTTCATAGGTTGGTACTAGGCTATTGGCCCTAGGGCCTATACAAGCCTAGCCATAACAATTCCCTGGATATTTCTTCCCACAATATTTACTTCCTTGGACCCCTGTCTAGCAGGGCGAATGACATGATCCCCGGGGTGAATTTCCTATCTCCCATCCAATCATCAAGGTTCTTTTTGAAGAGGGCCAAGGAGGTGCTCTGCTTGACATGTATGGGCAGTCTATTCCAGAGTATGGGGAGTCTCTGGGTCAGGAACCTATCCCTCCAGCATAATTTGTTCATTGTGATGACAAGGTTTAGATCCCTGGAGCGTGTGGCTCTGACGGATTGGGATTTCTTTAAGTGGAGCATGTCCAACAGCTCAGGGTTTGACATGGCTTTCTATGTTAAGCAGAGATCGCCACTGAGTAGACGATATGCCACAGGGTATAGCTGGAATTTTTTTAGATGGTCAGCATATGGCATCTGCTTTAGGTCTGTGATTCTTTTAGTGAGGTATTTCTGTGGCCTTTCCAGCTGTTGCAGATGTCTTGTGAGGTACATACCAAATGGGGTGTTATACTCTATAATGGGTCTAAAGAGGGATGAGTACAGTGGGACAGAATTAGCAGTAGGTCTGGAACCTTCCCCTGCTTGACCTGTAGTTGTTGTGGGGATAATGCTGCCCCTAGTAATGATGTATTTATTCATCCAGTTACTAAAAGAATATATACCTTTGACTGTTATGCCACAGGTAATACTACCCATATTGTATATCTAGCAACCTGTGTGAAATGCTCCTGCTTTTATGTTGGTAAATTTAGTTGGAAGTTTAGGGAACATATTGTCGAACATAAATCAGACATATGTAGTAGCATACAAGAAAATGCCTTTTTATTTTGGATACTGTCCCCAGTCATGGATTTAAATTTAGGGCCATTCATGTAGTAAATAAACACATTGGGAGGGGGGGATTTAAACAACATCTTAGAGTGTATGGAATATAGCTGCATTATTAGGCTAGGGGCTGATTTAAAACCTGGTTTGAACAGTGCTGTTAGTATAAAATGTGTGTTGGTCAAAAGTTACATTAATTTTTATGTTTTTATGCTTTTCTTTTTATATGTCATGGTGTAGCATTTGTATTAATATAATGTTAATTGATGGAGTTTTTTATTGGCTGGCTGTTATGTGTTTGTTATACAATTCTTTGCTATCATCTGCGCAAATTAGCTTTTTGGTGATGCACTTTGAGAAGTGGTGTATAGCATGTCTAGCTCTGGTTACTGGGCTATAATGCTCCAATACATGGAAATGCATTCATAAACACAAGAGAAGGGCAATGACATGTGCTTGTCAGAACAAATACTTTCTGATATTCCTCTGTGCCCTGCAGCAATGCACTTGCAAATGATATATCCAGACTTTGGCCATTGTCAAATAAACTCCAAAATTACAGACCACAACTGCATTGTTACACTTGCTATGGGTTTAAAGTGACACTGGATATTGGTCATCCATGACCATTCCCATTGATACTGTCAGCAACTTGTATTAATGTGGACATACCTTCATCTGAATATGAAGATACATAACTCCATCATTCCACTACTGCTGTTTCCAAAGTGTGTGCATGTGTGTGTGTGTGTGTGTGTGTGTGTGTGTGTGTGTGTGTGTGTGTGTGTGTGTGTGTGTATCTGTGTGCATGTGTGCGTGTGTGTGTGTGTGTGTGTGTGTGTGTGTGAATATGAAGATACATAACTCCATCATTCCACTACTGCTGTTTCCAAAGTGTGTGCATGTGTGTGTGTGTGTGTGTGTGTGTGTTTGTGTGTGTGTTTGTGTGTTTGTGAGATCTACACAACATCCCGAGAAACAGGTACATGTCTGTCTTTCACTTAGGTTGCCAGAATGTATGTATAATTATTTTGCTAACTGCACTCACATAATCACATCACAAGTCCTGGCTCTGCAAACAACTCTCATAACAGTATATGTTACATGTGACACTATGATGATATCATCCTCTATAAAATGAACTGTGACAGTGTTAAAATCAGTCTTCTGTGGTGGCATGAGTATAAAGTACTGTGTTCTGTAGCTTGCCTAATTAAATAGGTAGGGGTTCTAATTTCACAGCAGTCAACCGGTGTGTGTGTGTGTGTGTGTGTGTGTGTGTGTGTGTGTGTGTGTGTGTGTGTGTGTGTGTGTAGCTAGAAGAGCATGAGTCATATCCTGCCACCCTCATTCAAGTAGCATTCAAAAGATGCTTTTACATTGCTACATTGCTTCACAGTAATTTCATACAGCCCTCCCAACAACCCCTCTCAGCATACACTGATGATGTCATCCTGTATAAAGTGCACTGAGACAGTGGTAAAAATCAGACTTATGCAATGGCCCAAGCATTAAACGATGTGTTCTCTAGCTTGTATAATTAGAAAGGTAGGGGTTCTAATCTCACAGCAGTAAAGTTGTATCTATCTGTGAGTGGGTGTGTGTTTAGTCAGAAGAGCATGAGTCAAGATTCTGCTGCCTTCATCTAAGTCTCATTCAGACAATGTATTTACACTGCTACATGATGCCACATCAATTTCATACACCCCTCCAATCACTGAGTGTGTTTGTGTTCATTCAACTACCAGTCTGGTGGCAATTTTACATTTGGATTCATAGATTCATAGATTAGTACTAGGCTAACTGCCCTTGTGAGCCATTTTAAGCCTAGCCAATTATCCCTTGTGAGACTCAAACCTTGTACCTTGTGTTTGTAAAGCAAACACCTTAGCTATTAAGCCACCCTCCCAACCCCCTATGAGTCTACATCTATGTCACACACTCCTCCCAACATCTTCCTCTCAGCATACAATGCTGATGTCATCCTGTATAAAGCGGACTGTGACACTGTTAAAGGCAGAGTTGTGTGCTGGTGCTAGCATTAAGTACTGTGGTCTGTGGCTTGTGTAGCTAGAGGTTCTAATTTCACAACAGTCAACTTGTGTGTGTGTGTGTGTGTGTGTGTGTGTGTGTGTGTGTGTGTGTGTGTGTGTGTGTGTGTGTGTGTGTGGGTGCTCATTCAACTATCAGTCTGGTGACAATTTTACACCAGGATGTGAGTCTAAATCTGTGTCACACACTCCTCCCAACATCTTCTTCTCAACATACATTGCTGATTGCATCATCTATAAAGTGAAGTTTGACTGTTAAATACAGAAATCTGTGGTGGCTCTAGTCTTACATTTTATGGAATCCAGCTTGTATACCTATATAGGTGTGGTGTTTGAATCTCATCTCGGTTAACTGGTGTATGTATGCAGTTGGTGGCATGTTGTGGTCATTGTCTGATGTTTTGAATCACTTTTAATTTGACTCTCTCAGGACAGCCTTTTACATAGACCCATGAGTCCAACATCCCCTGTTCCCCTCTGTCCACATAACATCCTTTCTGTGGGACACTGAGGATGTCATCATCTCAGATATGCATATATACATTGTGAAGCAGACCCCCCTCCATTACCCTCAGCAATACATCTCCAGACCAGCGGAAGTGTGATTGCTAATTCTGTCTTGGGGCATTCACATGTCACATACAGACAGAGGCAGTCTGTATTAAATCAAACATATACACCTACTATCTTCCATCACATATATATAGCAATCTGTGTTTAAATGGTATAATAATGGCTAGGAATTTATGTGCTCTTGGCCATTACCTAGTAATGTCCTCTGACACTATGAACATTGCAATTGTCAGTGTTGTTGTAGTCATTCATGTGTGCTGCGTTGAGGTGTGTATATACTGTAGCCCTACAACAATGTATTAAAAATCTGTAATTTAAACTACTGTACTAAAGGCCACTGCTACCATTTGGTTACATATTGCTTCCATAACAGCTTTAGTAATATGTCTCCTGAGGAATGTTGATATGAGATGATGCTGTGTATACTGTTGCCTTCCTAAGGCATGTGCTTTTGTAGTGGAGTATATCACAGTTCTCATTCAATTATCATATTGACAGCTGCAGTATGGCACAGGTGTGCATGTGTATACCTAGCATCTGGAACTGTTATCTGCCATACAGCAATATTATGTCATACTGATTACATGGGCACATACGCCTGGGTTCATCCACATGTTATAATGCCGTTATATACACAAATATATGATATGTTGATATTCACTTGTAACCTTGGGGAATTCATTGTATGCACTATTGTGTTGCTGTTCACAAGGATTATACAGGTGTTCCCAGCAGCATTGTGTGACTGTCAGTATTTGTGTCATCAACTGTTCTGCATGAACTGCATCCACCTTATTTGTAATGTGTCCATATATGGTGCCAGGACCTTCACTCACATATTTCCACTGATAAACATATGGGCATATATGTATAACTGATGTAATGATGTGAAATAGGTAGAGTTGTAAGACTGTGTTAACAGCTCCACTGTGTTACTTGTGATTCATAACCAGGGTTTTATTTGGGGGTGATGTACAGCCTGAAGTCAAACTGTAGTATAGGTAGGTGTGACTCTACTATATCACAGATGTTCTACTACAACACAATAGTATTACTTCTTGATAGTTTGCATGAACACATATGGATGTATATTAGGATTTCATGCAGTATAATATCTTCACTGGCAATGTCATTGGGATAGTGATTGTGTGGCACGTGTTGAGGTTTGTCATGTACCTACAGCATGTGCTGCATGTATTGTTTGGTATGTGTGCAACATCACAGTGACAGCTTTCTCAGTCACTGACACTAGACTTTGCAGTGCTGTACTTCCTATGCACATGGCCATAGCCGGTGCATTGCTATAAGTCTCCTATACAGCTGTAACATTCATTATAACAGATCACTTCTTAATTTACACATCAGTTGCAGATGCTTCAGACAATATTCTTTGCAACTGCATGTGTCAAATGCATGCAATATTAAGCTGTGTGTAGGGAATCCACTCATAATAATGTAGTTTCTGTATGTATTGTTCTCCATATAGCTGATACCTACTTCAGCCAGGAATGCTTTAGTCAAGTGTATCACATATACCACAGTGAGCTCCCACACATCTAGTAGGCCGTACAGAACTACTCTTTGAGATGAATACCCATTAGGATTTGATAGTGCAGAGTTCCCTTCAAGGTATTCTACTAGATGCTTGTGTGATAAGTCTTTCTATGTTGCACCCAGTAAATACACAGTTCAATGGGAACATTGATGGCATGGCTTTTATTCTTGCAGGTAGTTATTGTGGCTTACAGTATGTGTCACGCAAACCACTCAACTGGCCAAGATTTCAACTCCACTTTTAACACTGTCCCTCTTAATCCCTCCACAAAAGTGATTAGGTTTGGGTAAGGGGTGGATAATTCCCCTTATAGTATAATGACAAGCATTACAGTTGTACAAGTCTGCTCCTGCAGAATATGTGTAATAAGGTCCTCTCACATTTTCTGTCAATGCTGCAGATTAATTGTCACAATATTATAAAAGTGTCCATGATTGTGCCTGTCTGTCAACATTTGTCCAGGAGTCTGTTGCTATGTGTCCCTGATTGGTTGAGAGCTCTGGTGACATGTCAGTCATGTCAGTCATGTTCAAGCAAGTCAGTTTGCAGATCTTCAGAGTATGCATATACACCGTATTGTATATGCCATCCTTGCTAACTGTCCTCTTCAGTAAGCATGTCAGTGATGTTTATATCACAATCATTCACTTCCATTGACATGTAACCTTGTGTGACCATCCCATATATACACTACATATATACTATCATGTATGATGATATAATCACACAGTAGGTGGAAACAGCAGTACATACTGTGCTTTCTACATATGTGCTTAATGTTATGCTACTGACTTGTCTTTGCAGAGTACATACATTGACATTTCCTATCTTGAGGACATTGCCAAATTTACCATGCCCTCTTCCTCTTTATTCATTCCTGTCATTCATGTCTGTGCCCATTTTCACACATTCCCGCAATAGTATATGTTTCTTTGTATTTGCCCTTGTCCCCCCCCCCCACATTATTTCATTCTGCAAATAATTGTAGTTGTGTACATTGCACTTTTTTACTGTGTAATTACTGCTGTTATTGCAGTATTTTGAACCTGGTAGCCATTGTGGCAGTCCGTGCACTCTCACCAAGCAGGTTTGCTCGTAGGCACAGTTGAATGCTTCATATTTCTGTGGTTGTGTTGCTCTGCACTGTTTCCTAGTGGCAGCACTGTTGCTGGCTATGAAACCTTGTTTGTATATATGTAAGCACAGTGAGCAGCATGAATGTGTGAGTAGCACTGCTGATCATTGTGCTGACATCTAAACTCTATGTAGACTTTGTGCAAAGCCTACACAGAGTTTGTTGAATTCCTGGGTGTGACTTTTTTTATAAAGTTCATTGTGGTTCCCTGCATAACTGTACAGATAAAACTGAACAGGGTAAAAAATAGTTTTGATGATACCTTCATATTAGTTTGTTCTCTTGTCCTTAAAAGTATATAGTAATTGGAATCAGATATTAAAAACCTCAACAACAATGGCTGTTATCTATGCAATCTGTTCACACAGATTTGCAATATTACCCTTTGTCTGCAGCTTTCATTGTATACCTCATACATATTTAACACTACTCATCAATATTACTTTTTCTTGATCAATTAGAATAAAGCTTCGGGGATTAATGGTTATGCAAAGGGACTGCAAATAAAACCAGAGTACTTTGTAAAATAACCTATATAAGTTTTTCCTTCTATGCATTAAACAATTTCACATATAGGCAACATATATAGTGCTATTTTTAGAAAGGAAGGATAAATGCCAAAAATAAATTACATTTATAGCTATAGAAATCAAAATGTCTAGATGCAAGGTGGTCTACATAGGCATTTACCGTTTTCTTTATAATCCTTCAAAAATGCACTGATGCATTCACATAGACAATATTAAGGACAGGGCAGCATTATACAGAAAGTCCAATATTTTCCTATTTTCATTAATATGTCATCAGGGACATTTCAAAAATGGTTCTCAGCTGTCATTTGTATCATAATTTGTCAGTATTGTTTTGAAATAATTCATGGCTTAGAGAACTACGGCAGTACCAGAGAAATAAGAAGAAGGCATTCGGTTGTTTTACTGTGTGGATAAACATGCACGTAAATAAAACAAAAATGTTTAGTTTGCACAAATGTGCATCTATGAATAAAAGTACATCTAGAAAACAGGCAAGTTTTCATCTCCCAGTCTTCTGCTTACACGTATCGAGGTACCAGAACTTTTCAGAGATTTGGGATGCATGGCTAGACTTAAAAAGCCCTAGTGGTTGTTAGCTTAGTACATACCTATAAACCTATGAAATTAAGTACTAACACTACTAAAAGGAAAAAAAAATCATCTGCATTCAGACATATTTGAAAAAAGAAAATCTAATATCTCTTGGAATTAATTAAATATAAACCATGAAAAACAATATATGGTCTCAAATATGCCAGCCACATCATCTAATAAATTTAGCCAGAATAATATTCTTTAAACCAAACTGCATAAACGTAAATTTCATTGTCTACTTATGAGACTTAGGCTTGCTCTTCCTTTAGTATTAACTCTGAAATCTCATGGGTATGAGATGTGATTTTCATTTTGATTGCCGAAGGGCACATTCATTTTAAGTGAGTGATTGTTCATTTAGAGTTCCTAATAGAAGAAACCAGTCTGCCATGTGCCTTATTCCTTTGTTGCTATTTTGTGAGAAGACGTCCTGTGCAGTTCTGTGTAACTTTACATATTGTTAGTGGAAGGTTCAAAAAGTAAAACGGAAATTTTGTTCAGTAATGAATGGGGATAAATAAGAATAATAGGGACCTACATTCAGCAATAGATTTTGTGATACAAAGCAATAAGAAAGTATAATATATTAGACCTGTCAACTGTCCAGATTTTCACAGAATGTTCAGAGTTTTGTCTTATACCGTTGGTCTGTTCCTCATAAAAGGTGTAGTTTTCTGAGAAATCATTGAAGACTGAAGTCATTAAATAATAAGAGACAGCTGAGTTTCAGACTTTGTATTTTTCAGAAAATGCATAATAATGCAAAACCTGTTATTCTAGCAACTTAAGTTTGTAAGAGCAATATTTAAAATGTGTCCCTGATTTTCGGCCTTTGTCCCTCCACTATTCTTAGCTTTGTCCAGATTTCTTACTCTAACAGTTTGAGAGGTTTGAATACACTTAAAAGAGAAAATGTAAAGCTGCTTGCTACATTTAAGTCATGTTTTTATCTTATGATCAACTCTTTAAAGTGAGGACGAAGGCCAAAAGAAAAGGAAATAAACACTCTATGTACTCAATTAGCAGTGATGTACTACCGTGCCGGGTGACATAATTTAGAATAGTTTAGATGGGATCTTTTTATTTTTGATAAAGCACTTTTAGGAGATGAGAAAATAGGATACCCATTATTATGGGTGCTTCCCTTGAGAGACAAATTGGAGATTTTGGCACTAGCAAATGACATGTAACTGCAGACTCTATTATTCTTAATTTTTTCATTAACCACACCTTATGCAGATTTTTTAAAGCAAACAAGGGATTCATTGCATTTTGGGATGGGCAAACTAAGAATTAGAAGTGTACTTAGGCACCATCAGCAAAGGTCTTCAAATGAAAGAAACCAGAGTGACTTTTAACAGTTTTGAAACAAAATGTTTTGTGAAATCTTAAAGGTCTTGAAGTGAATAACTGAAACTGCACATATTATTGTCTATCTCAGAAAGACTTAAATATGATGTGTCCACTGAAAATTCTGCGACAATTATGAGTGTTACAACTTTGCATTCTTTCATTCTGTTTTATCAAACTACAAAAGAATCTGTATACATTCAGATTTTGCCATGTATGTAATGAAAAACACATGCACTGATGATTTAAAGATTCAAAATATGATTGCTAGAAAGGGGCTATCAGTGAATTTCTTCAATGAATGCCCTGTATGTGCTTTTCACCTTTAATGCACCTTTCATATTGCTGTCTGGAAACATTTGCTGTCTTTCTCTACAGTGTTAAGTATCATGGAAGGACAGCACAGCTAATAGCTGCTTAGCCATATATATATATATATATATATATATATATATATATATATATATATATATATATATATATATATATATAGCCTGACATGGTGCCATTATTTCTTGAAGAGAGCTGCATGGTATATTGGTGTTATTACATTATAGGCAACAGTCACACAAGGAACACGTAGGCAGGAGTCACTATAGGATGGCTCACAAGATGAATGTCACAAGAAAAACAAGGAAGTATTCATGCATTCCAAAAACATGCAGCAGGTGGACTGGACACTTTAAATTGGCCATAAGTGTGAGAGTGCATATGAGTGTGTACTATGAAAGAGCAACCATGGTAGGATTAGCTACCTGGTGGTGTAAACCCTGGCTCTAGATGATTGTCACTGCTGAAGTGACACCTGATCTCCTATGCAAAAAATGTGAAAAAGGGGTTGTGGATGGATGGATGGATGGATCTGCACACAAGTGTAGCAAAGCTCCTCATAGTAACGACTCTTCACTTCAAGTAGGTCAAAGATGGTGAGCAAAGCAAAGTCCCAGCACATGTCATTCTATACACGGGAAGGAAAGGAAGAAAGAGAAAATGGAGAAAACAGCAAATCAGAAGCAAAGAAAAAGACACAAGGGTGATCTGAAGGAATGATGTGTCACAGGAGAATGGCGCAGTTTTCTTCCTGTGGAACAGTTAACCTTATATCTATTTATATTTATATCTATATCTATGTGTATAGCTATCTATATATAAATGGATATATAAAGAGGAGGAGCAGATATAAAGGGTAATGAGGACTGTGTGAGGAAAGCATAGAGGGGAGCAGTGAGGAAGTGGCAAAACAAGAATGAAATGCAGATAGTCTTACGGGGGCAGTATGCGCACATATACTGGGGATGATAGTGAAGCTGCACAGCTATATACAAGGTGCACAACTGGTGATGGGGAGGTTTGAATTATTACACATAAGCAGGGGGGGGCACCTAGATGGGGCATAAGGCAGGGTGCAGGTTTCATGCCTGACATATCTAGATGACAGCCCCTCCTAAGCATCATTCACTTCTAAGGCTGACATTATAAGACCAGTCAGTCATTTCAGTCTATAAGTCATGGCAGACAGCACTCCATGGTGTCCACAGAGGTGTCAAAATGCTAGTGTATCTCAGACACAGCCAGCATCTGTACCTTCTGTTGGTTTACCAAAGGAGACCCCTCTTGGTTAGTCTAAGAAGTGGGGGTCTGAACCCCTTTATAACAGGAGGCCACAGAGGCCACCAGCTAGATCTCCAGGTAGCCTTCAGCAGGAAGAATTTTGCCACCCTATTGAGAAGCAGTCTTAGTTACGATTGGTAACCCAGCAGCAGATGTGTCAGCTGATACAGAACACATGTGCCACAGACTGGCCTGTAGAAAGATGAGAAAAAAAAAGAAAAAGAGAAGAAGAAAAAATAAAGCACATTAGTGCACACATATACTACAGCTAAAACTACAAATGTACTGTGCAGTCAGGGATATAGTATTTGTGCCCTGCTACCAAGAAAGTCTCTCAGATTTCCTCATACAGGTCTTGTTGAACTTGTCCTGCAGGGTCCTCATCTGAGAGTGGCCCAGAGCAGCCCCACATGGTTGCCTAGTGACAGGTGTAGAGGGTGGATGCATGGGAGGAGCATCAGCAGTTGGATGTCCTCTTTGGTATTATAGAGCTCCTCCTACATAGCCAATGGTGTCCTGTAATATCACTGAGCTACTGGGATACCAGAAGCAGAGCCTGTCTATGACATCAGCCATGGTGGTGATAGATGTTTAGGTGGTTTCTGTTCTAGGCTTCTCAGAAAGGCCTTGTGTACCTTGATATATTCTCCAGTCTGATAATCCCACATTATGTGTCTTTCCCCATGCCCAGTTGATAGTCTAAAGTTTCTTATCACCAATAGTTTTCCATCTGTATGTCTTTGACCCTCCACTGTTGTGCACACCTTATGTGCCCATACAACCCCTGGTTGTCAGTGTCTACATCTGTGATTGTCCACTCCTGCTTCATTCCCTTCACTCTCTACCTTCCCCTCATACTCCCATTGCTACCTTCCCCGCCTATCTCTTGTCTTAATACAAACAAACACAAGATCACACACACACACACGTACACACACACACACACACACACACACACACACACACACACACACACACACACACACACACACACACATACACTATATATATGTGTAGCTGAAATGTGATGAACTACTATTCAGAATCATTCTGAGTCCACAGTTTGGTTCTATCGGCCTCCACTTTCCTACTCTGTCACTCTGATCAACTCACTTAATAAGAAAGTGTACCTCTTCACCCTTGAAAAGTTGATTGCACCTAGTGGGTTTATCTGGTTGACCAATAAAAGAAGAAAAAAAAAGGTCCCCACATTTTCAATGTCCTTTTTGGCCTTAACATCTTCTTACCTTACAAACATTCTGTGCCTCCTAACCTCTGCACTAAGGTATTTCAAAATATTCTCTTTCGTACCACCCATTCCACATTTATTCATCATTACTATAATATTATAATGCTCATTAAGACAAATGAAAAAGCTCCAGCAACAGAAATGATGCAGTTGACCAGCCATTGAATGATGTCTGGGGTGCATTTTATTCCACTGCATCTAATGTTAAACTCTTACTAAATAATCTGAGTAGCAGATGTGGATTAATGCACTAATGTGCTGGTCAGGGCTATACCTCTTAACCTGTTAGTGCAAGAAATCTGGGCAAAGCCTAAAATAATGGGGGAGGGGGGCAAGGGCCCCAAAAAGTTACAGATTTTAAATATTGCTCTTATAAACTTAGGAAGAGTCTAGAAAAACAGGTTTTGTGTTAACATGTATTTTCTGAAGGCTATGAAATGTGAAACTCAAATATACGTCAGTATTTAGTGACTTCATTCCTCAATGATTTCCCAGAAAAACACAAATTTTATGAGTAACAGACAAAACTATGAGGGAAAAATCTGGAGATTATGTGAAAATTTGGACTGTTGAGAGGTGTGATCAGGGCACCTGCCAGTAAACGGTCTATGAATGCCAAATAAAGCACTCAAAATGTCAGTAAAACCACATTGATTCAAGGGAAACACAGTTAATTAGAACCTACATAATAGCTTCTTCTTCGGCAATCAAGATAGAACAATATACTTCTTTATTTCTTAGGGATTAGTCTCATAGGTGATAATCATTTGCAATTCAGCTTCTGAATTATACTCAATATAATAGAGAGCATGTTACACTGGTACCTGAGCTACAATATTGTCAGGGTGTTTTTGGTGCAATGGGGTGTATTCTTATTTACTTCACTTCCCCAGAGTGCCTTCTCCTTAGGAGATGTAACATGGAGGTACAACAAATAACCTTGTGGGGAAGGGAACAGGGTCTTTCCTATGCTTCCGACTGTTTGACTTCATTGATTATCACTAAAAATAGTGTACTGTCAATAGTTTAAACACTGCCACAATACAAAGTATCTGCAGCAGAACTGTGACACACATGCACACACACACCAAGGGTGGCTCGTGCTATTGGACTACAGGACTGCAGCCCCCCAACTGTAAAAAGAAAAGAAAAACAAAATAAAAAACTATTTAGTGAGTCTCAGAACTCCGAACATGCATGCTTAGTGCTCCGTTCCCAAATTCCATGCATGCATGTAGGAATCCAGACTGCTGTTTAACCAGTCCACATTAGGAAAGAAAGAATCAGACTACAAATGCTCCAGAAGACTATGTGGTTACAACTGTATAGACTGGCAGGGGATCAGACTGCAACATCTGCAGGCTGGATAGCTGCTCTCACAGGAAGGGCTTGGATGGACGCCAAACTCAGGTTTTGTGTGTGTATGTGCGCGTGTGTGTGAAATGCCCCAGTTAAATATACCTGGTGACTACAGAGAAATTCAGGAAATATACCTGGTGGCTCAAACTCTGTACCTTGGGTGCAGTTAGCAAGATCCTGAATTCCCTACCCACCACTACTTGTGAAAACTATTCAGATTTTTGCCGTATATTTTTGTTCTGTTCCTCATAAAATCTGTGGTTTTCTGGATTTTAAATTCACTAAATAATGACAGACACTTGAATTTCAGGCTTCATATTCTTCAGAAAGTACTTGGTTACACAAAACCTTTTATTCTAGCAATTTTCTAAATTTATAAGATCAATATTTGAAAATTGTCCCTAATTTGGGGGCTGTATTCCCCCATTATTGACTTTGTCCATGTTTTTTGTGCTAAGAGGTTGAGAGCTATAGTGAGAACTGAATTCACTGAATATGTCTGGGAGCTGTATTCCCCCATTATTGGCTTTGTCCAGGTGTTTTGTGCTCAGAGGTTGAGAGCTATGGTGAGAACTGCATTCACTAAATGATAGCCATTTAAGTTTCAGTCTTCCTATCTTGAAATAAACAGCTGATTTGGCATAGTAGCATGTTGCTCTGACTGTAGTACACAGGGTTCTGGGTTCAAGACTTAGCAGTAAAATGCATGGTGGTAACAACATTTTATTCTAGCAACTTTCCAAGATTATACAAGCAATGTTTAAAATGCGTCCCTGTTTTGGGGGCTTTTGCCCACCCCAATAAATTTTGGCTTTTTTCAGACTTCCTGTGCTGCAAAGTTGAGGGATACAGTTGAGTGTCAAGTGGATTTTACAAGGAGCTGAGAACTTCAGGGGAAGAGAAGTTTAGTGCTGCTTATGGTGTGTCTGCTTGTATTGTTAATAGCACAACAGGTAATATACTTACTTTTGATGCAGAAGGCTTTGGGTTCTACTCCCACAGCATGTAGATGCATTGTTGATACTGTACTGTGTTGTACTTTTAAAGGGGGTGGATGCTGCAGTCCTGAGAATGTCCTCTTTGGCAGAGATTCCTAGTAACTATGACCCTGTTATCAGTTTGCCATCAATTCCCTATTGCAATATTACTAGCTTATCATTTTTTTTAATGTAACATAGGCAATTTATTCCTCAAGGGCATCAGGCACTTTATTTGTAGATGAAACAATGAAATATAAAGTTGTTTGCTAGCAGCAACCTCTTCATTAGTTACGGATCACTTTAATGTGGAATTATTTAGATGACTTTTACTTCTGCAGAGATTGTGCATATTTACTGACTGGTGGATTGTAGAAGTTATGATGGAAATTATCTGAATTGGGTAGTTTTGTCATTATTGGTACATGCATTTTGTTTCATTGTTTACTGGAAAAATGTTCAAACTAATACATTTAAAATGTTCTCTAACAACTGTACTGTATTATACAAGGAATATAATATAATATAATATAATATAATATAATATAATATAATATAATATAATATAATATAATATAATGCAATCAGGAAGGTGTATCAAAGAACACATGTATGTTTTGTGTGCAAGGGGCCTATGATTTGAAAACAGCCCAAAGTTAATCTTTATCTGCCACTGGCCAGATGTATTTTCTTTGAATGTGTGTTTCAATGTTGTTTCAATGAATGTGAGTTTCAAGGGTAGAAAAGTTTTAATGCTAATTCGATTTTCATTTTGAGACTGCATTTTTTTAGCAGATGTGTATTAGTGTTTGTGCTGTAAAATGTAAAATAAAATGTTTAAATAAAATTCAAAACACCATAGAAGTAAAGCAGTATGCACATTACAGTGTTTATGGTAAATGGGGCGAAATAGCCAAGTAATGAGATATTGGAATGGCTGCAGGGGGTAGGCCCCATTCGACCATGATTTTGTGAGAGGGGAAGGGAGGCAAACTCAAAGACAACCCCAGCTGAACTATACCGCTCAACTGTCAAGATATTTACAGAATGAATAGATTTTTGTTTCTTATTTTTGGTTTGTTTCTTATAAAATTTGTAGTTTTCTGGCAAATCATTTAGGAATGAAGTCACTAAATAATGACAGACATTGAGTTTCAAACTTCATACCCTTCAGAAAAATGCATGCTAAAGCAAGACCTGTTATTCTATCAACTGTCTAAGTTTATACAAGAGCAATTTTTAGTACTGTTTGTATGTTCCCCAATATATTTGGCCTTGTCCGGGTTTCCTGAATTAAGAGGTTGAGAGGTACACACAAATAAATTGCTTTATAGAATTAGATATATCCAAACCTCTCAACTGTCCCCAATTTTGGCTCAAAATGGTGCTCTTCCCCTAATAATTCCTCTGCAATATGGCAATTTTGGAAGAAAACATGGAGATTTTACAATTAATAAATAATTGCAATGATCAGAGTTATAGATTACTTTTATTTCAGAAATGTATGTAGATTATCTTATTTTGTCAGACGCTCAATTTAACAGTACTAATATTAAAAAAGTGGCCCTTCTTTGACAGGTTCCCAGCTGTATTGTGTGGCTATTTTTTTATTTTTACATCACATTTTTGGTCTATTTTTCATAAAATTGTGGTTTTCTGGCAAATTAGTGGCAAATCATTAAAGATTGAAGTTAGAAAATAATGACAGACATTTGAGTTTCTGATTTCATACCCTTCAGAAAATTAATACTAATGCAAGACCTACCATTCTGATATCTTTCCAAGTTTATAAGAGCAATATTTTAAAAAACTGTCCTTATTTTTGGGCCTTTGTCCCACTTCTGTTTATGGCTTTGTCCAGATTTCTTGCTCTGAGGTTGAGAGGTATGACAAATGTGTCAGGGCCATCACTGTCAGCCACAGACATTTCAAATTGTGACATACTTGTTGCACCCCACTCCCCCATGTAGTGACTCTGGATATGTCCAAGCAAGGCAAGGAGCAGTTATGCAGTGTAAGTGTACAGAGTATCCCCCCATCCAAGGTAGACACAAGTACTACAGTGGCTTTTCATCTGTCCTTGATTTTGCAGAATGTTCTGATTTTCTGTCATATTTTATACTGTTGAT
The DNA here is from genome assembly GCF_019279795.1 of Protopterus annectens. Classification (NCBI taxonomy): domain Eukaryota; kingdom Metazoa; phylum Chordata; order Ceratodontiformes; family Protopteridae; genus Protopterus; species Protopterus annectens. The sequence goes on along the minus strand of NC_056728.1, from coordinate 1,575,081,112 downwards.
TTATGCTTCTTATTATTCAGAAAATGCATGTTGTTGCAGTGCCTGTTACTCTGTGTTTAAGTAGCAATGCTTTAATGACCGTCAGGTAAGCTTGTCTGAGAATGTAAGACGCAAGTAAGCTTTAATAAGCATACTGTTAAAGAATTATCAACATTGAAAGCCTTTTTGTTGTTGCCATGCAGAGAATGTTTACATAACCAGGTAACGTATAGGCCTTAGGTATTGAAATGCATATGACAGTATTTGTAATAAAGGACAGGATTACAGTATTTTCAGAAGCTCATTACATTTGTTGGAGACTTGAAGTCATCTTTGCAGGCTTTACCCGTAAATTAAACAGAATGCCAATCTATCATGTGTGGTCCATAACCTGTGCAGTAATCCTTTAAGCAATTTATCTTGAGCTTGTTTCTTGTTTGCTGGTCATTTTTTACTTTAATCAAGTTTTCCCCATGAAACAAGTAGATAGTTGTTGTCAGGTAGCAGGTCTTTTTTGGATAAGAAACATTTTCACAAGTGGGGTATCACAGAGATTGCTACTTTCAGCATGTTACTTGGTACTTTTATAAAGCTGAATATAAATTATAATTAGAACTGCAGTGCAAGGAGAAGTGGTTTGAGTTGAGTGCTGCTTGCTTTTTTATACTTGATTTTGACTGGCATTCCAGTAATGTAATTAAAAATTAATTTATTTTTTCATGCCTCACAACCTTTTTGTTTCCATCTAGATATTAAGTAAGCTGTCATGTAGCCAACGCACTGAAATATTTTTTTCTTCTACACTTTATTTGTCTCAATTGGACTCTCATAATGATGGTCTGGCACCCAGGGCAGTGTATTTAATTAAAGTCCCAGTTTTTGTGGTTTTGAGCATAGCTCCACCCCTTTCTAGTTGGTCACACCCATTCCCATTGGCCCCACCCATTCAGCTGTCTCCTGCAGCCCCCCATTGATTTGAAGTCATCAGCCACCACTGACACACACACACACACACACACACACACACACACACACACACACACACACACACACACACTGCTATGTAGAAGGCTAGCAGAGGGTGCTAGGTATGCTACATGCCACGGTGGCATTATAGAAGTGGAAATGCTAATCCTGGGTCAGGCAAAGTAAGGTGGACAGGTCACAGAAATGAAGTGGAACTGCAAAGATAAATGGCTGGTTAAAAGAAAGCAATTCTATATGTCTTTATTATTTGGCTATACAGGTAAGTGACCATGCAAAAGTTTAATGCATTTCATACAAAAAAATGAAATTAACTGGTACTGGAAAGGTTTGTAACAGGGGCCAAGGCTCAAAACTATCAACTAAAACTGTAAAATGCAAAAGGTACACTCAGATATGTGTTGGCATTCCTTTTCTGTACCAGAGATATGAGTAATAATACAAGCATGCACAAATCACAGACACACTGAAACACACAACTGCAGACACACACACACACACAAACACACTGTCACACCAGATATGCATTTATGCATATATGAAAAGAGACTATGAGATGATACATAGAGATACATAGAGGTACGTGCATTTGCAGCTTCACTATGGTTCCTTGACATATCAGAGCATCATTTCCATTCCTTAGCAACTTTTGCATGTAACTATAAGCTGGACTTCACAAACACTTGCAGTACACATACTCAGATCACACACACACACACGCACACACACACACACACACACACACACACACACACACACACACACACACACACACACACACACACACACACACACACGCACATCTAACTATCCATCTATCTATATTAAATTATTTACAATAATCAAAGCTACAGAGTACCATTAATGTTGACGTGTATGTAACTAAACAAAAGTCAACATGCTTTTACACATGCTGTGGAGAACAACCTTAGGGCATGCAAATTTTAAAACAAGCCACCATGCATCCCCTGCTAAATATTTATTTCAACTTTGAGATCGGATAATTCCTGGGGAAATGGCATATTCCCAAACCCTGGGAATCATTGGTCTTGTGGTAGTTCCACTTATTTCAAGCGATCCTATATATATATATATATATATATATATATATATATATATATATATATGTGTGTGTGTGTGTGTGTGTGTGTGTGTGTGTGTGTATGTGTGTGTGTGTATGCATACATGCATAGTCCTGACACTTCAAAAATGTTAATGCAATTTTGAGAAGAAAATAGTGATCAGGAAAACCATTTAAAGCCCTAAATACCCCTGCTCTAGATTAACTACATCATTCATATTCAAACAAACAGTCATATTTTATATGAACTGTAATTATGGTCCTTGAAGTTTCAATGGGCACCATGTAAATAATGCCTGATAGATTCAGCCACCCCACACCCGGAAGGTCTCTGTTTCACTTCAACACCCATTTATGAGGGTATTAAAGCACTGATTACATGTCATTAGCAGACATTTGATTCTGTGAGCTGGAAAATAATAATTGTTATTTAAGTTGTTTAAACAGCATATCAAAAAGTAGCACTAAGACTTCTGCAACTGTCTTCAAAAATAAAACAAAACATATTGGCTGTTGTTTCAGTTTTTCCAAGTCATGCATAAATAAAACATTTTGGTATTATTCTCTGTGCTAAACAGAAAAATAGAAAAGGTCATAACACTGCTATGACTCCCCCATGTCAGAGCTCCAGTCAAAGTACACTTCAGGTATAGTGTTCATTACCACATAATAGCACTGAATTGTGTTCTAACTCCTAAAATGCAAAGCAGGATGTCACAGCTCCACTTTGCACAGAAAACTATTAAACTATTAAATGCTGTACTTCAAATTATTGTCAGATACTGTGTGCTACTAGTCTATTGCTATAAAGTACAATACAAAATGTCATACAACACAACAAGTACAAATATGACTCTGTCATTGTCCATGTTGGTGTGAATGACCTGAGACGTACCTCCCTGGGCTACATGAAAAGAGACAGGGAAGAGCTCTCCTATCTTGTAGCCCAGGCAGGTATGACACTAGCCTTGAGTAGCATTCTGCCATCGCCCCGAATGATACCACAGTACAAGGACAAAATGATTGACTTCAACAATTGGCTAAGCTTTTGGTGTCATTCTAAGGGGATCCAGTATCTGTCTGCTTGGGATGACATGGTCGACAGACCACAATGCTTTGCCACAGATGCCCTGCACCTGTCACCCCTGGGATTCTGGATACTGGCTAAGGTTCTTGCTGTCCCTATAGTGCCTTCTTTAGGCAAGGTTCAAAGAACAAATTCACCACCGTAACAAGAACAGGAAAGCAAAAACTGAGGGTAATGCTACTCAATGCTAGAAGTCTAAATCTCAAAATGCACTCACTCAAGGCACTCCTTAAAATAGAGAACATCGATATCTGTGCAGTGACTGAGACCTGGTTCAAGGCTCCAGAGAGCACCCCATGCACTACCAGGCTATAACTTGTACCACACTTTTCGGCCATGTAACCTGGACCGAAACACCAAAGGCAGAGGTGTGTCCATATTCATTAAGGATATCCACACCTCCAGGCTAGTTGCTCAGCATAATGCATCTGAGGTTATCCAAGTGCAACTAACTCTGGGCAAAGGTGCAATCCAAATTGTAGCTTGCTACAAATCCCCCACCATGCCCAAGGATTCCCACTCCTCTTTTCTTGATGTACTGGAAAATATTAGGGTTCAACCCAACACCCTAATAATGGGTGACTTCAACTATCCCACCATTAACTGGGAAAACTACTCATGTACCAACTCCTTAGCTCAATGCTTTCTGGAATTCATAAACTCCAGTGCCCTGGATCAACTTATCCACACCCCCACCAGGGGCAACAATATCCTAGACCCAGTCATTACCAACATGAATGACTGGTGTTCCACACCTGAAGTCAACTCCTCGTTGGTCCAATCTGACCATAAGCTAATCACTCTTGATATCCACATCCTGCCCCCACCCCCTATTAAGGAAACCACAGTAAAAAATGTCTCCAAAGCCAACTTCATGCCTCTTAAGACAGAAGTGGTGAACTTCATGACACCCATGCAGATGGACAATACAGTTACAACTGCTGAATCCTACACAAATGCACTCTATAAGCACTTACACAAGTGCATGGATCATGCTATCCCAAACAGATCCAAGACGCTATCCTCCAAAAAAAGGAAGCCAATCTGGTGGTCCCTTGCCATAAACAAACTGTACAACAGAAGGAAGAAACTGTTACAAAAGAGTAAAATCCCATGAGTGGAGGAGCTCCCTGGTCAGCCTCAGTAAGAAGCTGAGATCCCTTATAAGATCCTCCAAAGCTAGCTATGAAAACAAAATCGCCACTAATTCTAAGGACAACCACAAAGCATTCTATAGCTATGTCAAGAATCTCGATGGCAACACCCAGATCTGCTCTTAGTTACAGCACAAAGGCACGAAAATTATAGAACCAACTGATATTGCCAGCATCCTGGCAGATATGTTCAGTGCTAACTTTGCCCCCCCCCATCCCCTAAAGGGCCCATATCTATACAGGAAGAATGCAGAGTCCCTGTAATCACAACTATGCAGGTAAAAGCTGCACTCTCTAAAGCCAACAACACAGCATTCATGAGACAAGACAACATCCCAGGCTGTGTTTTACACAAACTTCAGAACTAACTGGCTCCCCACTTAAGCACCATGTTCAATAATACCCTCGCATCAGGCTTTGTGCCCACTGAATGGCGCACAGCAACAGTTATCCCACTCCACAAAGGGGGAGCCACCACTGATCCCAGGAACTATCGACCTATTAGCCTGACGAGCCTGGTCTGCAAAGCCATGGAACATATCATCATGGAACTCATAAACAAAGACATTGGTAACCTCCAAACTCTGGATCCCACCCAGTTCAGGTTTGTGAAAGGCAAATCATGCCTCCTGAACCTGATCAACTTCTTTGAGGCAGTCACCAAAGCCGTAGATGAGGGTAAGGTGGTTCACACAGCCTATCTTGACCTCACCAAGGCTTTTGACACCATCCCCCATTCTGGAATTATAGCTAAACTCACTAAACTAGGTATAAATACCTACATCACAAGATGGGTTGCCAACTGGCTCACTGACAGAACCCACACTGTAAAAGTTGCAGACTCCAAATCTGACCTCAAAGCAGTGACAAGTGGAGTACCACCGGGTTCCATCCAGGGACCTCTCCTGTTTGGTATCTACTTCTCTGAAGTACAGGCTAACACAGAAGGCCTCTGGCTAATGAAGTTTGCAGATGACTGCAAACTAGGAGCTATAGTCAAGTCCCCAAATGATGTGGACATCCTACAGAAGGGCCTCGCTGAGACAGATGCCTGGTGTCAGAGCCATGGCCTCAAGCTCAATGCCAAAAAGTGCAGTGTCATCCCCTTTGGTAAAAACTCTGTACCCATGAACTACCACATAGGCAGCAATCTACTTAACACCAAATGTGTAATAAGAGACCTTGGGACCCAGGTGGACAGTCATCTCTCCTTTGATAGTCACATCGCCACAGTAGTCAGGAAGTCCTTCTACGTGGCACACCTCATCATAAAAGGGATCGCATCCAGGAAAAAAGGGGTCATTGTTCCCCTCTACTTGACACTCATTAGACCCATTATAGAGTACAACGCCCCTTTTGGAATGTACCTCACAAGACATCTGCAGCAGCTGGAAAGGCCACAGAAGTACCTCACAAAGAGGATTACTGGCTTCAAACAAATGCCCTACACTGACTGCCTCAAAAAAACTCCAGCTTTACTCCATAGCATATCGCCTACTCTGAGGTGATCTCTGCCTGATATGTAAAGTTATGTCAAACCCAGAGCTGTTGGACATGCTACACCTAAAGAAATCCCAATCCCTCTGAGCTAGACACTCTAGGGACCTAAACCTTGTCACCACAATAAACAGGACATGCTGGAGGGATAGATTCCTGTCCCAGAGACTTCCCATACTCTGGAACAGGCTACCCATCTATGTCAAGCCAAGTTCTTCATTAGCACTCTTCAAGAAAAATCTTGATGAGTGGATGGGAAATAGGAAACACACCCCGGGGATCACTTCTGTGTCTCTGCTCAACAGTGGCACAGGAAAATAACTTTCTTGGGTGGCATAAGCCAGGGAACCTTGTTGGCTAGGCTTACGTAGGCCCTTGGGCCAATAGCCTAGTACCTACCTATGAACCTATACCTCCACTCAGAATGACAACTCCTGTCCCTCCACATTAGAACTTTAACCAAAGAAGCACCCTTCAGGTATTTAACATTCATGTTTATTATCACAGAGTAGAGCTAAGCTGTTAAATCTTACATTCTTTTAAAATGAAAAGAAAATTTCACAGGTCAGATAACTAGTAAAATGTCAAATATTGTTTTCTGGAATTATGTGAAGTCACTTCTATAAACACACAAACAGACTTAAAACATATGCACGCACTGATGCACAAACATACATGCACACATGTACACAAACACACACACACACACACACACACACACACACACACACACACACACACACACACACACACATATATATATATATATATATATATACGTACATATGCACAAAGAAATTCACAGACATATACACACACACACACACACACACACACACACACACACACACACACACACACACACACACACACACACACACACACACAAACACATATATATATATATATATATATATATATATATATACGTACACATGCACAAAGAAATTCACAGACACATACACACTCACACACACACACACACACACACACACACACACACACACACACACATATATACAACATACACAGACACAAAGAAAATTACAGACATGCATACAATGCAGGCACATGCTCATAAACACACAGACCCACACTGCACTCACTTACTATACTCACTATACAGATACGCATACCCACTATAATGTAACAGTTCCCAAAAGTAAAATATATGCAATATTTCATTATAAATAAACAAGCATTCCTCCTATGCTGTACTGAAGATGTCATAATAAGACAGAAATTTGCATGTCTGGAACTGTGCTTTGATGGCTGGAATAAACGTTGTTAACACTTGAAGATCAGTGTCTGGGTGATTTTTAAATTACGCCTATATATGTTTATGTTTTTTGTCTGTTTGTAGATCTGAGTGTGTGCTATCAACTGGTTCCTGAGCTTTGGCTGGAATTCAAGCCTTTCCAAAGGCTACACAAAAGACTGTGCCTTTCTTAAGGCTGTAACCAAGGGTCTCTTTAGCCTTTTTAAAGGCTTCTCACAATAGCCTTTTTTAAGGCTTTCCACAACAGCCTTTTTTAAGGCTTGCCACAATAAGCCTTTCTTAAGGCTGAACAGAGGGCTTGTTGAGGTAGCCTGCTTGATGGCTACTTAATATTGTGATAGGCTATTTCCAGATCCTATCAAAGAGACCCACAGCCTTTTTAAAGCCTGTTCCTCAAAGGACCTGTTTAAAGGCTATTCACTAATAGACCTTTTTAAAGGCCACAAACCACAACCTTTTTTAAAGGCCATACACAAGAGCCTTGCCACAGGTTACCTCTCCCTGAGTCTTTTTAAAGGCTTACCCAGCCAGAAGAGAGATAGTAAGTGAGGACTAGGCACAGCACCTTGGCTGCACACTAACCAGCTGCCTTCAGGAGTAACAACTATTGGCATTTTTTCCTCCACTAGGAGATCTTTACCTCACCTCCTCCCAGCTACCCTTCCCACTGATATTATAAATAAACAAGGAAAAGGAACATTTAATACAAAGCATGTCAAGTGAGAAGCAGGAACATGCTGTAAAACTGTAAGAAAAAAATGCTCAGACTGTTTTTTCTAAGTGCAGTAACACCCAAGAGTGTGCATTAAAGAAAAAATATGGCCTTCCTGTGGTAGGCCACAATACCACCGCCGTGTTACATCTTGCTTTAAAAATTTTCAATAGTTCATCAGGTTGAAACATTTAATAAATAATCTAAATGCCATGGAACAGTAACAACAATATCGAGAACAATATCAATGTGAACAACTCAACAGGCTGGAAAATTCAGGCAACATACCCTTGTAAGTATGAACTGGTTTAGGCTGGATACAATTTGCAAGAATTTCATCTCTGTCTTTTCTACATTCAGAATGCAGTAGCTAGCATTGATTTACATGTACAAATATTTGTTTTGCCTTTGGAATAGGTGTCAATAAATTTGGAGAAAATGGCATATTGTCTGCATACTGAAGGAAAGGACAAGAGAGCACTGAATCAGGTTTTTGGTGACAAATTTAAAAGCTTCTTGAGCAGGAACATTTAACGTGAGGGAGAGTGATTATGATAAAACAGAAGAAGCAGGTGTATCAGCTGGGGAAAAGGGCTTTCATTTCTGATTAGTAAATAACTAAACGTTGACAGCATATACTGGTTGAATGCATAAAACAACACATGAAATGCTTCTATTAGTATTTACTGGAGTTTACATTTAGACACAGAAACATGGGATGCAGTGCACGACACATCTTTATTTAATATGGCTGAGTAAAGTAGAACATAACATTTATTTATTTATCCTTTGTTGACTGGGTTAGTCTTACTAAGCTAGTGGTCTTGTTTCAGGAGTGACCTAAGGTGGCATTTATACTACTAAGGAAAATTTGGCCAGGTGTTCAGCGAACTTCCCCTACTCTTTTTACAAGGGGCTGTGGAATCATTTTATCCACCTGAATTACTACAAATTTGAGCTATCCCTCTAGAAGAATGTGACCACATTTTTAAACTCAAAACTAGTCTTCAGGTTGCATTAATACTGAATTTTCACAAGGCATTTGATTATCTTAGTCGGGACATGTTTTGCGAGATCTTTCTGAAGCCCAGGATTAACACCCATTTTAATGCTTGATGGGAGCTGCTATGCAATGCTCTGTTTGACAGGATGTGCATTACTGCAACAATATTGGCCCCATGTATTTGTTTAAAGGGACAATACATGGCTGTTCCATGGTTCCCGTACTGTATGACTTCTCAGAATGCAGAGGCAGCATATTTCCATGAGTATAGTGTAGTGTGTGGATTTCAGTTAGTGATATCTAAGCTCATGCATACACCTGGTTTCCAGAGCACTGTATTTTATCGACAACTAACCTGTTCTGAAGCTTATTCTTATTGCTGAACAGCATCTTACAATTTGTACAGTTTTCAGGACTGGTCTACCTCTCAATCTCTTAGAGCAAAAATTCTGGGCAAAGCCTAAAATGATGGGAGGACAAATAGGGACAGATTTTAAATATTGCTCTTACAAACAAAAGTTGATAGAATAATAGGTTTTGCATTAGCATGAATTTTCTGAATAATGTGGAGTCTTAAACTCAAATATTTGTCATTATTTAATGACTTCAATCCTCAGCTATTTGCCAGAAAGGGACAGATTTTAGGAGGAACACACCAAAAATATGAGGCAAAAATCTGGACATTCTGCAAAAATCTGTACAGTTGAGAGGTATATATTCTTATTACTGCTCTTAACTAAGTCTGCATGATATACAATGACAATTCCAACAGCTGATTGATTTGTAATCTGACACAGAAACATCCAGGGTTACCGTGGAGGATAAGAAGCAGAATATTTTGTTTGACTTTCTTACAACCCATAGGAGAGATCCAGTGCAAAACACAAACTTGAAAGTTGCTACACCTTCTCTTTTGATTACTCTGTCTGTATTGAAGCTGAAATGTTTGCCCAAAGTGTTGTCTCTGTACATGCCAGATGCAGGGTTAGCATAATGCAATACTTGTTCTTCTTTCGGCTTTTCCCGGTTAGGGGTCGCCACAGCGGAACTTCGGTCCGCTAATGATTGGCAGTAGATTTTTACGGTGCTGAGGTGCCAGCCCGACGTCCAACCGTCAACGAAGGCACGTCCATTCACGCATGTCTTTTGAATGCCACTCGACCGCGGGGAGGACATGCAGACTCCACATATGCAATACTAAGCTACACAAAATAATTGTTTATTTTTCATAGGAATCTAAGCCCCCTAGCCTGAACTGGGTTAAGTTTATCTTGCTTATATCACTGGGTGGATGTAACCTTCCCTACTCGAAGATATATGCATTCATCACATGCTTTTCTCAGTTCTCACACAGTTATTTTTGACCTCTCCAAATCTGGCTTATATCAAAAACCATGCTAACTCTCATTGGTTGCAGGGGGATGATTACATGTACTGAATTTGTGAGGCCTTGACAAGTCAGAAAAGACCCTCTGCCTTTGGCTGATAAAAATAATAATACATTCATGCCATGGGGCTTGCTAGGTCATGATTTGAAACATGACAGCAGTGCTAACTGGCAACATTACTGTATTCTGGGAGGAGTGGATAATAAAGGCAGCCATACTCTGGACCAAATGTGTGCTGTTAAGTGCCAAGTCCATCTTCCCATTTCTGTATTCCAACTTCTTACCATATCTCACCTGTCTGGTAATATTTGCAATTATTATCCACTTTCTATAACCTTTATTTATCATATAACCCCTTCCTCAGAATCATAGAATATGAGAATTGAACATCTATTATTTCATTTCACTAATTCCATAGTCTCAGCACTCTATATCACCCATTTATCAAGATTTGGTTACTTTATCAATCATAATTACTACTCACAAAGAAGAACATGGAAATAGCAATCATGCCTATCCTTAGATAATGAATGAAAAAACAATGTTGATAGACTGGGAGAGGATAAAAGAATATGCTCTGCTTGTATGCACATCCTTTACATTAGTGAGACAATGGCAGCACCATCCACTTTACGTAAAACTAACATTTGTAATATATAAGATGCTTGAAGGTGGTGTTTTCAGCTTAATGCATCTTATTTAAATATGAACTAGATTTTCTCATCTGTCAAATGTTTATGGCCTAAATATTATACTTCTGTTGAGATTACTCCCCCCTTGGATAACTTAAAATGCGGGGTATACTTATTAAAATGTGGAATACCCTTTTAATTCTGAATAAATATATGGCTAAACACTGAGTCCACAATCATGGTAAACTCTTCCACTAAATAAACAGTTGAACTTTCAGAATGTTTAAACTAATACATAAAGATAAATACAGCATTTCTGGTATGGTTGCAAGCCCACTTTCTACCATACACCCCTGCATCTCTAAATATGCAAGCCTGGAGTTAAGAAAAACGTGCATACCACCACTGTTTTCTGATCTTGTTCTGTTAAGTACCATTTTTTGAAAAATATGGGAGTGAATGAAATGAGTTGGATATTTCCCTTTTCATCAGTTTAGAGCTCATGTAGGAGTAATGATCTCTTCGGAATAGCCTGATTAGCTTAAACAAGTTTCCTTGATACTTATTGTTATTATAGTTAAGTTCAGGAATATCTTACAGTCTCATATGTCTAAAGTCTATAACTTTATTCATTTAATCAAATGTTATCACCACTAGTTACGACTGCAAAGTTTTTCTTTTTTTGCTGGGATAATTAATGATGTTTATGCAACAAGATTGTTTTTAATTTGCTTTGTGTCTTTATTCATAAGCTTTAATTTGTCTGCTGCATTTATTCAGAAGCTCGTACTGTGGGTTTCAAAGACAATTAATCCACTTGTGCATTGCAAGTAAATATGTCACAAAATTAAGTATGTTGTTACAAACTGGCTCATGCTAATACAACTGAACATAGCTCAAAATAAAGAGCTAAGAGTTATTTTATGATTTAGTGTTCATGAATGCCTCACAGATTACACAATCTGTCTGGCTCTGCACGTTTGAAATGGATTTTATTTTAACAAACTATGTTAGAACTTTAGTATAAGGAGCTCATCTGAAAGCTAAAAATGCATGATGAAGTAAGCTTTACACAGATTCACAATTCATGCAAAGATGAAAAAAACGTATTTAAGGGCATGCAGAAGGTAAATGTGGGTCCATGAAATGAACAAAATAGACACCTAGTTAGCAAAATAATAAAACATTGCATGCTCAGCTATAAGGCCTTAAGACTGCCTGGACTAAATTAACATTTAAGAAGTCTACCATTTTACTGGATTGAGACCGAATAATTATTCATTTGGTCACAGTTTATTTCATTTCTCAGATCTTCATACTTCTGTATTGGTATGACTGAGCAATTAGCATTTTGCATGTTTTGGGAACTGTCATCTAATGCAATGTTTTCTGTACTTTTAATATATAGGGTAAAGCAACTGTCATTTTGGGGATAATTCTTTGATTAATTAAGAAGCATGGGTACTCAAATAATACTATCCATTCTGAATGGTGTGCTTAATTGTTCTTTGATTAAGCCTATCAAGAAAAACAGTGGGAGAAGCTCCACTTCAAAGTTTATCACAATTCAGTTAGAATTTCACAGCCAGTGCTTGCTGTTACTTTATTTGTTTGTTTATTTGCTTATTTCTTTATTTATTGCATTGGCTTAAAACTTATAACAGCTACAGTTGCAGCCATTCCCTCTTCCTGCAATAATTACATACTCCCTTTTTTTATGTTACCTGCTGCCTTTAATTAGTGGTTCTTTAGTTTATAATTGATTCAGTAATTTCCATAACCTGTGAGGTGAAACTAACTTGCTTGTTGTGATGTCTCTCTTTAACAATGTTTTCAATTGGAAACAAATCTCCCCAGGCACACCCTCAGTCACTATAAACTCTTAATTCATTTAATCAAATGTTATCACCACATCAGTGGTCAGTGGTGTTATAAATTGCACATTCATAGGTTCATAGGTTCATACTAGGCTATCTGCCCTAGGGTATTTATAAGCCTAGCCAGAATGTGTTTGGCTTTCGCCACACATTTTAAATTTATTTTGCTATGTCCTTTTTCGAGGTTAGTATACTGTGCCTCTGTCTAACAGTGACACAGAAGTGATACCCGGGGTAAACCTGCGATCTCCCATCCACTCATCAAGATACCTCTTGAAGAGAGTCAATGAGGGACTCTGCCTAACCTGGACTGGGATTTTATTCCAGAGTGAAGGGAGCCTCTGGGTTATGAATCTGTCCCTCCAGCATGTCCTATTTATTTCAGTGCTGAGGTTCAAGTCTCTCGAGCGCGTAGCTCGATGGGATTTGAATTTTCTGAGGTGCAGCATGTCCATTAATTCCGGGTTGGACATGGCTTTATACGTCAGGCACAGATCGCCTCTGAACAGGCGGTATGCCACTGAGTAGAGCTGGAGTTTCTTTACCGGGCAGCATATGGCTGTTTGAGCCCTTTGATCCTCTTGGTGAGGTACTTTTGGGGACTTTCCAGTTGCTGCAGGTGTCTGGTAAGGTACATCCCAAAAGGGGCATTGTACTCAATTATGGGCCTGATGAGGGATGAGTAAAGAGGCACGATGACCTCCCCTGATCTAGATGTGAATCCCTTCATGATTAGGTGGGCTATATAAAATGTTTTTCTAACCACTTTGGCCACGTGGTTGTCAAATGAGAGATTGCTATCAACTTGGGTCCCCAGGTCCCTAATTACTTCTTCTGTACTTAATGGATTACCACCTATGTGATAATTTGTGGGCACTTTGTTTTTGCCAAAGGGGATGACTATACACTTTTTGGCATTTAGCTTGAGGCCATGGCTCTGGCACCAGTTGTCTGTTTCTATGAGGCCCTTTTGGAGGATGCTTGTGTCGGCTGGAGAGTCGATTATGGCGCCCAGTTTGCAGTCATCTGCAAACTTGGTCAGACACAGTCCTTCCGTGTTGGCCTGTACCTCCGAGAAATATATACCGAACAAGAGAGGTCCCAGGACTGAGCCTTGTGGGACATCACTTGTAACTAGTATGGAGTCTGACATGGCTCCAGCAATTCTAACCATGTGGGTTCTGTCCTTGAGCCAGTTTGCAATCCATCTAGTGACATAGGGGTTTATATTTAAGCTGGTGAGCTTATCTATAATGCCCGAGTGGGGTATTGTATCGAAGGCTTTTGCGAGGTCCAGGTAGGCTGTGTGGACCACCTTCCCCTCATCAATGGCCTTGGTGACTGTTTCAAAGAAATCAACCAGGTTTAAGAGGCAGGATCTGCCCTTAACAAAGCTGAACTGGGTAGGATCCAGTGTCTGTAGGTCCCCAATATCTTTATTTATGAGGTCCATGATGATCCTTTCCATAGCTTTGCAGACCAAGCTAGTCAGGCTTATGGGGCGATAGTTCCCAGGATCCGTTGAGGCACCACTTTTATGGAGAGGGACCACTGTTGCTGTATGCCACTCTTTGGGCACATATCCTGTAGTAAGGCTGAGATTGAACAGTAGTTTTATGTTTGGGTTTAGCTCTTCTTGGAGTTCATGTAGGACGCAGCTCAGGACACCATCTGGTCCCATTGATGCTGTGTTTTTTGCTTTGGAGAGGGCGGCTCTTACCTGAGCATCTGAGATGTCAGGGGGGCAGCACTCTGCTGGGATAGATATTTGCCCTTTTGGTGGGGAGGGGGGGAGAAGTTTGCGCTGAACCTGTCAGCTAGGATGTTGGCAATGTCTGTGGGTTCTGTGTATTTTTTGTCATTTTGGACTAATTCTGAGCATATCTGGGAATTACCACCTAGGTTCCTAACATAACTAAAAAAAGCCTTGTGATTATCCTTAGTGTCCTGTGCAATTTTTCTCTCGAAGCTGGCCTTAGACAATTTTATGAGTGCCCGTAGTTTTTTGCTAATACTGATCAGTGATGCCTTCCCTTTTTGGGATTTTGCTCTATCATTTAGTAGCTTCCTCCTTCTATTGTATAGTTTGTTTATGGCTGGGGTCCACCAGACAGGACGTCTGCCTTTGGAGGATTGGGTCTTGGTTTTATTTGAGATCGCATGATCCATGCATTCCTGAAGGTTTTCATAGAATGCGTTTATAAAGGATTCTGTGGTCTGGGCCGTATTTTCCACAGGCCCGGGGGCTTTGAAGGATTCCACCTCAGTTTTGAGAAGTGTGAAATTTGCTTTAGAGAGGTTTTTCACTGTGGTTATCTGGGCAGGGGGTGGGGTCGGGATGTGAATATCCAGTGAGATTAGTTTATGGTCTGATCTTACCAGTGAGGGATACACTTCTGGTCTGGAGCATAGAGTCCCCATGTTGGTGATGATCAGGTCCAGTATGTTTTCCCCTCTTGTGGGAGTGGTAACAAGTTGTTCCATAGCATTTGAGTTTATAAATTCTAGGAACCTTTGGGCTAGGGTGTTGGAGCTAGAGTAATGCTCCCAGTCTATGTTTGGGTAGTTGAAGTCGCCCAATATAATGGTGTTTGGAGAGACCTTCATATTTTCCAGTGTTCTCAGGAAGGCCGAGTGGGGTTCCTGGGTTTGGGAGGGTGGTCTGTAGCAGGCTATAAACTGGAAGGCAGTTTTACCCACTGTTAGTTGCACATGGATAGTCTCTGATGCTTCGTGCTTTGCCACCAACCTGGAGGTGTGGGTATCTTTGATGAATATCAATACTCCCCCCTCCTTTTGTGGTTCGGTCCAAGTTTTGGGGCCGAAAAGCATGGTATGAGGTATAACCTGGTAGTGCTGGGGTGCTCTTGAGGAGCCCTGAACCAGGTTTCTGTTACTGCACAGATATCAATGTTCTCCATGCTAAGGAGAGTTTTGAGTGCGTGCATCTTGAGGTTTAGACTTCTGGCGTTGAGTAGCATTACTCTTAGTTTCTTATCCCTTGTGATACCTATGGAGGTGGGTTTGTCTTTTGAGCCTTGCCTAAAAAAGGCACTATGGGGGTAGCAGGAGCCTTTGCCAATATCCAAAATCCCAGAGGTGACAGGTGCAAGCCGTCCCTAGCGAAGCATCGTGGCCTGTCGAGCATATCATCCCAAGCTGACAGGCATTGGATCCCCTTTGAATGACACCAGTACTTAAGCCAATTGTTGAAATTGATCATCTTGTCTTCATATTGTGGCATCATTCTTGGTGAGGGTAAGATGCTACTCAAGGTCAGGGTCATACCGGCCTGGGCTACATGCTCAGAGAGCTCCTCTATGTCTCTTTTCATGTAGTCCAGGGAGGTACGTCTCAGGTCATTCACACCAGCATGGACAATGACTGAGTCATATTTGTACTTGCCTTGGAGTGACCTGAGTGCTTGTGTTATGTGGCGGATCCTAGCGCCCGACAGGCTGCTCACCGTGACCCTCTCCTTGTTCAGCCTGGTGAGCGGGACGTCAGTGTGCCTGACGATAGAGTCACCTATTACAAGTGTACCAGGTGTGTTGTTTAGTCTTAAGGGCTGTGACTGTTCGGCACACTGGCTTTGTGAGATATGTGTTGCACGTGTTTTGTTTTGGGGTAGCGGTTGCTTGGGTGTCTGCTTTGGAGGTCTCTGCTGCTTAGGCAGATCTTTATTTAGAGCCTCTGAGTATGTTTTTGTGTGATTATGTGTTTGGTTTGCTGTCGTGGTAGGTCTATGTGAGACTGGAATTGTAGTGAGTGTGGTTTCCTTCTCCTCCTGACTAGTTATGCCAGCACTGAGTTGATAGAGCTTAGCCTCCAGTTTGGCTATATGGTTGCATCTCTCACATGTGTTGGAATTTGTTGGGAGGAGGAGAGGGTTGTCTGTGTACATGAGGCAGTTGTAACATTGCCTCAAGATTCCCAGATTCACCAGCTGGACCGGAGAGGAGATTGACAACTGACCTTTGGACATGCTAGAATAATATTGGGAATTCCTTTATAATTGAAAACAAGGGCCAGTGGGGAGTGAGGGTGTAGTGCTTTTAATTTTTAGTGCTGACTTATATAATTGCTTTAGTGAGTAAGTGCCAGGTAACTTAAGTGCAATGTGTTACAGGTAACTTAAATGCAAAAACGACAAACAGTAACTTTCTTTCAAGTGAAACTAGGAAATAAGTACAGTAAGCAATGCAGATATCACTAGTGATCCACAGAAGCGCTGAGAAGCCACGTATTAGGTGGAATTAGTGTTCCAGGGAAATAAGCAAACAAACAACAAGCATATAAACAAAGCTAGATTCAGCAGGCCTGGATCTAGTCTATGCTACAGCAAACAAGGTGTACCAATTTCAGTAAGATACAGTTCAAATATTCAGGCACTATAAACCTTTAACCAGAAATTCCCAGCTCAGAAGGGCAGAGATCAGCCTCTTCTCCCACAAGAGTGCAGACCACGAACCTTCTTAATGTAAAATAACTGGCCTGTAGCCCAAGTGCTTAAACCAGAACTAATACACTTTAAGAATAACAGACACTGGGCTCTCAATCAGCAGTTCCCAACTTAGAAGGGTGAAAGCTACCTGCCCTGCCACCACAGTGCATGCCACAAACCTTCCTAATGTAAAACAACTGGTCTGAAGCCCAAGTGCTTAATCCAAAAGACTTAGAATGATAGCTACACTTTAATCAAGTTACTACCAAGCAGTAATAAATACAATTGAATACTTTAGAGAATGCCTGGATTAGTGCTCAAGTTACACAAACAAAGCTAGATCCAGCAGGCCCGAATCCAGTCTATGCCACAGCAAACAAGGTGCACCAACTTCAGTAAGAAGCAGTTCAGATATGCATGCACTATAAGCCTTTAAGCAGAAATTTCCAGCTCAGAAGGGCAGAGTACAGCCTCTGCTCCCACAAGAGTGCAGACCACGAACCCTCTTAATGTAAAATAACTGGCCTGAAAGCCCAAGTGCTTAAACCAGAATTAATACATTTTTAGAATAACAGACACTGAGCCCTCAATCAGCAGTTCCCAACCTAGAAGGATGTAAGCTACCTGTTCTGCCACTACAGTGCAGACCACAAACCCTCTCAGTGCAAAACAACTGGTCCGAAGCCCAAGTGTTTAAACCAAAATGCTTAGAATGAGTTACACCAAGCAGTAATAAATGCAAATGAGTACTTTTAAGATGATGCAAAAGTAAAATAAAGTAGGTAGAAACACAAGTACAGTAAGAGCAGATTAAATTTTGAGTGCTGAGATCAAAGAAGCAGATTTGAGTGCTGAAACTAGAAAACTGGCTAGTTATAAGGAAAAAAAAACTAAGCTAGAAGGCTTCCCTCCAACACAGAAGGGCTTGGGGGGCTCATAAGCCTACAAATAGTCTATACCACTTAACAGGAAAGGCAGGAAACAAGCTTAATTTTTTTTTTCTGTTTCCCAGATGCTCTCTTTGTACACAGTAGGAGTGCCTGAAATCAGAATATGATCTCACTGCACTCAGTTGAGTGAGCAAATGAGATGGGCCCAGAAGGAGTATCCAAACACAAATTTACAAGAGGAGCGGGCAGTTTCAAGGCCACTAAGATTAACACCAAAACAAAAACAGGGAGGGTCGGTGGGACTAACTGAAGAGCCGAGTCAAAACTTCCAGTTCAGTTAATATTCCTGCAACACAGTTAAAATCAATTTAATTACTGTATTTTTTGAAAAAAAAAAGTGCAGATAAAGGTACTTAAATTCTCTTATACGTCCAGTTGAATACAGCTAGTTCTTAGCCGGCCAAAGCTGAGGTTTTTAAGCAGAAAATATTTCACACTGTACCACTTAAATAGGCAAGGACAGGAAATCAAAGAATGTGGCTACCCCCACACCTGTAATTACTAGCAAATAAAAAATTCAGCAAACACTGACTAACTTCCAGTTCAGTTAATATTCCTGCAACACAGTTAAAATCAATTTAAATACTGTATTTTTGAAAAAAAAGTGCAGATAAAGGTACTTAAATTCTCTTATACGTCCAGTTGAATACAGCTAGTTCTTAGCCGGCCAAAGCTGAGGTTTTAAGCAGAAAATATTTCACACTGTACCACTTAAATAGGCAAGGACAAGAAATCAAAGAATGTGGCTACCCCAACACCTGTAATTACTAGCAAATAATAAAATTCAGCAAACACTGACTAACTTCCAGTTCAGTTAATATTCCTGCAACACAGTTAAAGTCAATTTAAATACTGTATTTTTGAAAAAAAGTGCAGATAAAGGTACTTAAATTCTCTTATACATCCAGTTGAATACAGCTAGTTCTTAGCCGGCCAAAGCTGAGGTTTTTAAGCAGAAAATATTTCACACTGTACCACTTAAATAGGCAAGGACAGGAAATCAAAGAATGTGGCTACCCCCACACCTGTAATTACTAGCAAATAATAAAATAGAGCAAACACTGACTATCTTCCAGTTCAGTTAATATTCCTGCAACACAGTTAAAATCAATTTAAATACTGTATTTTTGGGAAAAAAAGTGCAGATAAAGGTACTTAAATTCTCTTACACGTCCAGTTGAATACAGCTAGTTCTTAGCCGGCGAAAGCTGAGGGTTTTAAGCAGAAAATATTTCACACTGTACCACTTAAATAGGCAAGGACAGGAAATCAAAGAATGTGGCTACCCCCACACCTGTAATTACTAACAAATAATAAAATTCAGCAAACACTGACTAACTTCCAGTTCAGTTAATATTCCTGCAACACAGTTAAAATCAATTTAAATACTGTATTTTTAAAAAAAAAGTGCAGAAAAAGCTACTTAAATTCTCTTATACGTCCAGTTGAATACAGCTAGTTCCTAGCCAGCCAAAGCTGAGTTTTTAAGCAGAAAATATTTCACACTGTACCACTTAAATAGGCAAGGACAGGAAATCAAAGAATGTGGCTACACCCACACCTGTAATTACTAGCAAATGATAACATTCAGCAAACACTGACTAACTTCCAGTTCAGTTAATATTCCTGCAACACAGTTAAAATCAATTTAAATACTGTATTTTTTGAAAAAACAGTGCAGTTAAAGGTACTTAAATTCTCTTATACGTCTAGTTGAATACAGCTAGTTCTTAGCCGGCCAAAGCTGAGGTTTTTAAGCAGAAAATATTTCACACTGTACCACTTAAATAGGCAAGGACAGGAAATCAAAGAATGTGGCTACCCCCACACCTGTAATTACTAGCAAATAATAAAATTCAGCAAACACTGACTAACTTCCAGTTCAGTTAATATTCCTGCAACACAGTTAAAATCAATTTAAATACTGTATTTTTTAAAAAAAAAGTGCAGATAATGGTACTTAAATTCTCTTATACGGCCAGTTGAATACAGCTAGTGATTAGCCGGCCAAAGCTGAGGTTTTTAAGCAGAAAATATTTCACACTGTACCATTTAATAGGCAAGGACAGGAAATCAAAGAATGTGGCTACCCCCACACCTGTAATTACTAGCAAATAACAAAATTCAGCAAACACTGACTAACTTCCAGTTCAGTTAATATTCCTGCAACACAGTTAAAATCAATTTAAATACTGTATTTTTGAGAAAAAAAGTGCAGATAAAGGTACTTAAATTCTCTTATACATCCAGTTGAATACAGCTAGTTCTTAGCCGGCCAAAGCTGAGGTTTTTAAGTAGAAAATATTTCACACTCTACCACTTAAATAGGCAAGGACAGGAAATCAAAGAATGTGGCTACCCCACACCTGTAATTACTAGCAAATAATAAAATTCAGCAAACACTGACTAACTTCCAGTTCAGTTAATATTCCTGCAACACAGTTAAAATCAATTTAAATACTGTATTTTTAAAAAAAAAAAGTGCAGATAAAGGTACTTAAATTCTCTTATACGTCCAGTTGAATACAGCTAGTTCTTAGCCGGCCAAAGCTGAGGTTTTTAAGCAGAAAATATTTCACACTGTACCACTTAAATAGGCAAGGACAGGAAATCAAAGAATGTGGCTACCCCCACACCTGTAATTACTAGCAAATAATAAAATTCAGCAAACACTGACTAACTTCCAGTTCAGTTAATATTCCTGTAACACAGTTAAAATCAATTTAAATACTGTATTTTTTGAAAAAAAGTGCAGATAAAGTACTTAAATTCTCTTATACGTCCAGTTGAATACAGCTAGTTCTTAGCCGGCCAAAGCTGAGGTTTTTAAGCAGAAAATATTTCACACTGTACCACTTAAATAGGCAAGGACAGGAAATCAAAGAATGTGGCTACCCCCACACCTGTAATTACTAGCAAATAATAAAATTCAGCAAACACTGACTAACTTCCAGTTCAGTTAATATTCCTGCAACACAGTTAAAATCAATTTAAATACTGTATTTTTGAAAAAAAAAGTGCAGATAAAGGTACTTAAATTCTCTTATACGTCCAGTTGAATACAGCTAGTTCTTAGCCGGCCAAAGCTGAGGTTTTTAAGCAGAAAATATTTCACACTGTACCACTTAAATAGGCAAGGACAGGAAATCAAAGAATGTGGCTACCCCCACACCTGTAATTACTAGCAAATAATAAAATTCAGCAAACACTGACTAACTTCCAGTTCAGTTAATATTCCTGCAACACAGTTAAAATCAATTTAAATACTGTATTTTTTGAAAAAAAGTGCAGATAAAGGTACTTAAATTCTCTTATACGTCCAGTTGAATACAGCTAGTTCTTAGCTGGCCAAAGCTGAGGTTTTTAAGCAGAAAATATTTCACACTGTACCACTTAAATAGGCAAGGACAGGAAATCAAAGAATGTGGCTACCCCACACCTGTAATTACTAGCAAATAATAAAATTCAGCAAACACTGACTAACTTCCAGTTCAGTTAATATTCCTGCAACACAGTTAAAATCAATTTAAATACTGTATTTTTGGGAAAAAAAGTGCAGATAAAGGTACTTAAATTCTCTTATACGTCCAGTTGAATACAGCTAGTTCTTAGCGGCCAAAGCTGTGGTTTTAAGCAGAAAATATTTCACACTGTACCAGTTAAATAGGCAAGGACAGGAAATCAAAGAATGTGGCTACCCCACACCTGTAATTACTAGCAAATAATAAAATTCAGCAAACACTGACTAACTTCCAGTTCAGTTAATATTTCTGCAACACAGTTAAAATCAATTTAAATACTGAATTTTTGAAAAAAAAAGTGCAGATAAAGGTACTTAAATTCTCTTATACGTCCAGTTGAATACAGCTAGTTCTTTGCCTGCCAAAGCTGAGGTTTTTAAGCAGAAAATATTTCACACTGTACCACTTAAATAGGCAAGGACAGGAAATCAAAGAATGTGGCTACCCCCACACCTGTAATTACTAGCAAATAATAAAATTCAGCAAACACTGACTAACTTCCAGTTCAGTTAATATTCCTGCAACACAGTTAAAATCAATTTAAATACTGTATTTTTTGGAAAAAAAAGTGCAGATAAAGGTACTTAAATTCTCTTTTACATCCAGTTGAATAAAGCTAGTTCTTAGCCAGCCAAAGCTGAGGTTTTTAAGCAGAAAATATTTCACACTGTACCACTTAAATAGTCAAGGACAGGAAATCAAAGAATGTGGCTACCCCACACCTGTAATTACTAGCAAATAATAAAATTCAGCAAACACTGACTAACTTCCAGTTCAGTTAATATTCCTGTAACACAGTTTAAATCAATTTAAATACTGTATTTTTTGAAAAAAAAAGTGCAAATAAAGGTACTTAAATTCTCTTATACGTCCAGTTGAATACAGCTAGTTCTTAGCCGGCCAAAGCTGAGGTTTTTAAGCAGAAAATATTTCACACTGCACCACTTAAATAGGCAAGGACAGGAAATCAAAGAATGTGGCTACCCCCACACCTGTAATTACTAGCAAATGATAACATTCAGCAAACACTGACTAACTTCCCGTTCAGTTAGAATTCCTGCAACACAGTTAAAATCAATTTAAATACTGTATTTTTGAAAAAAAAGTGCAGATAAAGGTACTTAAATTCTCTTATACGTCCAGTTGAATACAGCTAGTTCTTAGCCAGCCAAAACGGAGGTTTTTAAGCAGCATTTCTTTAAGAACTCCTAGATGAATTTCTTTAGTTCTGTATTGTTATTCTCTTTCAGTGTTGAAAATTAATTCAGAACATATTCTTATATGACTAGACTTTCATCAGTCCCCTTCCCCTAATTAAGGATATTTTCATTGCATGGCTTATATGACCACTTGCTTGCTGTTCACCTTTATGTGTATGGACTGATATTACTTCATTGTCATGGGGGCATATTGCATAGTTTATCACATAGATATATAATTAGTATTCTGCAAATTGGTTATACATTCAGCTATAAAACTGAAATGTTTTACAAAAAAGATTATTTTGCTCAGAATAGAAAATATACAAAACAAACATTTTGCAGTATTGGCAGATATACTGTATTAAATGAATTCTGGATTCAGTTGCTGGGAGTATCTTAATAAATTAATTTAGTGTAAGTAAGCAAAAGCTGAAGAAGTGAAGAGGGTATGTTTTATTCCTCAATGTACTGTAATCTCAGAGCTCATCTTTTATAGTTATATATTTTTAAGAAAATGTTATTTCAGTAAGATGCTTTAAGTGCTTTACTGGCCCCCTGCAACATTTTAAATCCTGAACTTTCATTTAATTATGGTTCTTTAAATATAGATTTAGCCTCCTATTATGCAACTTTTCATTTTATCTACCTTTTTGGTATAATTCACTGCTTCAACCTCTGTTCCATTTTTACTCTCTTAAATATCTCCTTTAGTTTTATTTACTCTCTCATCAGTATATCTATATCTATGTATCTATATCTATGCATCTATATATATATATATATATATATATATATATATATATATATATATATATATATATATATATATAATCCCGCAGTGGTGGTGCTGCAATAGTGTTGTCGCCTCACAGTAAGACGCTGTCCGGTTCAATTCTCAGCTAGAGCGCCTTCTGCGTGGAGACATGCATGAATGGGCGTAACTTAGTTGAAGGTTGTGCGTCAGGCCTGGCAAGCCGGTACGTAAAAATCAACTGCCAATCATTAGCGGACCGGAGTTCCGCTGTCGCAACTCCTAACCGGGAAAAGCCGTAAGACACAAACACATATATATAAGGTACTTAAATTCTCTTTTACATCCAGTTGAATAAAGCTAGTTCTTAGCCAGCCAAAGCTGAGGTTTTTAAGCAGAAAATATTTCACACTGTACCACTTAAATAGGCAAGGACAGGAAATCAAAGAATGTGGCTACCCCCACACCTGTAATTACTAGCAAATAATAAAATTCAGCAAACACTGACTAACTTCCAGTTCAGTTAATATTCCTGCAACACAGTTAAAATCAATTTAAATACTGTATTTTTAGACAACAAAAATGCAGATAAAGGTACTTAAATTCTCTTATACGTCCAGTTGAATACAGCTAGTTCTTAGCCGGCCAAAGCTGAGGTTTTAAGCAGAAAATATTTCACACTGTACCACTTAAATAGGCAAGGACAGGAAATCAAAGAATGTGGCTACCCCCAAACCTGTAATTACTAGCAAATAACAAAATTCAGCAAACACTGACTAACTTCCAGTTCAGTTAATATTCCTGCAACACAGTTAAAATCAATTTAAATACTGTATTTTTTGAAAAAAAAAGTGCAGATAAAGGTACTTAAATTCTCTTATATGTCCAGTTGAATACAGCTAGTTCTTAGGCGGCCAAAGCTGAGGTTTTTAAGCAGAAAATATTTCACACTGTACCACTTAAATAGGCAAGGACAGGAAGTCAAAGAATGTGGCTACCCCCACACTTGTAATTACTAGCAAATAAAATACAGCAAACACTGAATAACTTCCAGTTCAGTTAATATTCCTGCAACACAGTTAAAATTAATTTAAATACTGTATTTTTGTAAAAAAAAATGCAGATAAAGGTACTTAAATTCTTTTATACATCCAGTTGAATACAGCTAGTTCTTAGCCGGCCAAAGCTGAGGTTTTTAAGCAGAAAATATTTCACACTGTACCACTTAAATAGGCAAGGACAGGAAGTCAAAGAATGTGGCTACCCCCACACCTGTAATTACTAGCAAATAACAAAATTCAGCAAACACTGACTAACTTCCAGTTCAGTTAATACTCCTGCAACACAGTTAAAATCAATTTAAATACTGTATTTTTTAAAAAAAAGTGCAGATAAAGGTACTTAAATTCTCTTATACGTCCAGTTGAATACAGCTAGTTCTTAGCCGGCCAAAGCTGAGGTTTTTAAGCAGAAAATATTTCACACTGTACCACTTAAATAGGCAAGGACAGGAAATCAAAGAATGTGGCTACCCCCACACCTGTAATTACTAGCAAATAATAAAATTCAGCAAACACTGACTAACTTCCAGTTCAGTTAATATTCCTGCAACACAGTTAAAATCAATTTAAATACTGTATTTTTAAAAAAAAAGTGCAGATAAAGGTACTTAAATTCTCTTATACGTCCAGTTGAATACAGCTAGTTCTTAGCTTGCCAAAGCTGAGGTTTTTAAGCAGAAAATATTTCACACTGTACCACTTAAATAGGCAAGGACAGGAAATCAAAGAATGTGGCTACCCCCACACCTGTAATTACTAGCAAATAATAAAATTCAGCAAACACTGACTAACTTCCAGTTCAGTTAATATTCCTGCAACACAGTTAAAATCAATTTAAATACTGTATTTTTGAAAAAAAGTGCAGATAAAGGTACTTAAATTCTCTTATATGTCCAGTTGAATACAGCTAGTTCTTAGCCGGCCAAAGCTGAGGTTTTTAAGCAGAAAATATTTCACACTGTACCACTTAAATAGGCAAGGACAGGAAATCAAAGAATGTGGCTACCCCCACACCTGTAATTACTAGCAAATAATAAAATTCAGCAAACACTGACTAACTTCCAGTTCAGTTAATATTCCTGCAACACAGTTAAAATCAATTTAAATACTGTATTTTTGAAAAAAAAGTGCAGATAAAGGTACTTAAATTCTCTTATACATCCAGTTGAATACAGCTAGTTCTTAGCCGCCAAAGCTGAGGTTTTAAGCAGAAAATATTTCACACTGTACCACTTAAATAGGCAAGGACAGGAAAGCAAAGAATGTGGCTCCCCCACACCTGTAATTACTAGCAAATAATAAAATTCAGCAAACACTGACTAACTTCCAGTTCAGTTAATATTCCTGCAACACAGTTAAAATCAATTTAAATACTGTATTTTTGAAAAAAAAGTGCAGATAAAGGTACTTAAATTCTCTTATACGTCCAGTTGAATACAGCTAGTTCTTAGCCGGCCAAAGCTGAGGTTTTAAGCAGAAAATATTTCACACTGTACCACTTAAATAGGCAAGGACAGGAAATCAAAGAATGTGGCTACCCCCACACCTGTAATTACTAGCAAATAATAAAATTCAGCAAACACTGACTAACTTCCAGTTCAGTTAATATTCCTGCAACACAGTTAAAATCAATTTAAATACTGTATTTTTGGGAAAAAAAAGTGCAGATAAAGGTACTTAAATTCTCTTATACGTCCAGTTGAATACAGCTAGTTCTTAGCTGGCCAAAGCTGAGGTTTTAAGCAGAAAATATTTCACACTGTACCACTTAAATAGGCAAGGACAGGAAATCAAAGAATGTGGCTACCCCACACCTGTAATTACTAGCAAATAATAAAATTCAGCAAACACTGACTAACTTCCAGTTCAGTTAATATTCCTGCAACACAGTTAAAATCAATTTAAATACTGTATTTTTGAAAAAAAAAGTGCAGATAAAGGTACTTAAATTCTCTTATACGTCCAGTTGAATACAGCTAGTTCTTAGCCGGCCAAAGCTGAGGTTTTTAAGCAGAAAATATTTCACACTGTACCACTTAAATAGGCAAGGACAGGAAATCAAAGAATGTGGCTACCCCACACCTGTAATTACTAGCAAATAATAAAATTCAGCAAACACTGACTAACTTCCAGTTCAGTTAATATTCCTGCAACACAGTTAAAATCAATTTAAATACTGTATTTTTTGAAAAAAAGTGCAGATAAAGGTACTTAAATTCTCTTATATGTCCAGTTGAATACAGCTAGTTCTTAGCCGGCCAAAGCTGAGGTTTTTAAGCAGAAAATATTTCACACTGTACCACTTAAATAGGCAAGGACAGGAAATCAAAGAATGTGGCTACCCCCACACCTGTAATTACTAGCAAATAATAAAATTCAGCAAACACTGACTAACTTCCAGTTCAGTTAATATTCCTGCAACACAGTTAAAATCAATTTAAATACTGTATTTTTTGAAAAAAAGTGCAGATAAAGGTACTTAAATTCTCTTATACATCCAGTTGAATACAGCTAGTTCTTAGCCGGCCAAAGCTGAGGTTTTAAGCAGAAAATATTTCACACTGTACCACTTAAATAGGCAAGGACAGGAAATCAAAGAATGTGGCTACCCCCACACCTGTAATTACTAGCAAATAATAAAATTCAGCAAACACTGACTAACTTCCAGTTCAGTTAATATTCCTGCAACACAGTTAAAATCAATTTAAATACTGTATTTTTGAAAAAAAAGTGCAGATAAAGGTACTTAAATTCTCTTATACATCCAGTTGAATACAGCTAGTTCTTAGCCGGCCAAAGCTGAGGTTTTTAAGCAGAAAATATTTCACACTGTACCACTTAAATAGGCAAGGACAGGAAATCAAAGAATGTGGCTACCCCACACCTGTAATTACTAGCAAATAATAAAATTCAGCAAACACTGACTAACTTCCAGTTCAGTTAATATTCCTGCAACACAGTTAAAATCAATTTAAATACTGTATTTTTTGAAAAAAAGTGCAGATAAAGGTACTTAAATTCTCTTATACGTCCAGTTGAATACAGCTAGTTCTTAGCTGGCCAAAGCTGAGGTTTTTAAGCAGAAAATATTTCACACTGTACCACTTAAATAGGCAAGGACAGGAAATCAAAGAATGTGGCTACCCCCACACCTGTAATTACTAGCAAATAATAAAATTCAGCAAACACTGACTAACTTCCAGTTCAGTTAATATTCCTGCAACACAGTTAAAATCAATTTAAATACTGTATTTTTTGAAAAAAAAAGTGCAGATAAAGGTACTTAAATTCTCTTATACGTCCAGTTGAATACAGCTAGTTCTTAGCCGGCCAAAGCTGAGGTTTTAAGCAGAAAATATTTCACACTGTACCACTTAAATAGGCAAGGACAGGAAATCAAAGAATGTGGCTACCCCACACCTGTAATTACTAGCAAATAATAAAATTCAGCAAACACTGACTAACTTCCAGTTCAGTTAATATTTCTGCAACACAGTTAAAATCAATTTAAATACTGTATTTTTGAAAAAAAAAGTGCAGATAAAGGTACTTAAATTCTCTTATACGTCCAGTTGAATACAGCTAGTTCTTTGCCGGCCAAAGCTGAGGTTTTTAAGCAGAAAATATTTCACACTGTACCACTTAAATAGGCAAGGACAGGAAATCAAAGAATGTGGCTACCCCACACCTGTAATTACTAGCAAATAATAAAATTCAGCAAACACTGACTAACTTCCAGTTCAGTTAATATTCCTGCAACACAGTTAAAATCAATTTAAATACTGTATTTTTGAAAAAAAAGTGCAGATAAAGGTACTTAAATTCTCTTATACATCCAGTTGAATAAAGCTAGTTCTTAGCCAGCCAAAGCTGAGGTTTTTAAGCAGAAAATATTTCACACTGTACCACTTAAATAGGCAAGGACAGGAAATCAAAGAATGTGGCTACCCCCACACCTGTAATTACTAGCAAATAATAAAATTCAGCAAACACTGACTAACTTCCAGTTCAGTTAATATTCCTGTAACACAGTTTAAATCAATTTAAATACTGTATTTTTGAAAAAAAAGTGCAAATAAAGGTACTTAAATTCTCTTATACATCCAGTTGAA
Organism: Protopterus annectens; assembly: GCF_019279795.1. Classification (NCBI taxonomy): domain Eukaryota; kingdom Metazoa; phylum Chordata; order Ceratodontiformes; family Protopteridae; genus Protopterus; species Protopterus annectens. The sequence goes on along the minus strand of NC_056728.1, from coordinate 1,575,052,398 downwards.
TACAGCTAGTTCTTAGCCGGCCAAAGCTGAGGTTTTTAAGCAGAAAATATTTCACACTGCACCACTTAAATAGGCAAGGACAGGAAATCAAAGAATGTGGCTACCCCCACACCTGTAATTACTAGCAAATGATAACATTCAGCAAACACTGACTAACTTCCCGTTCAGTTAGAATTCCTGCAACACAGTTAAAATCAATTTAAATACTGAATTTTTTGAAAAAAAAAGTGCAGATAAAGGTACTTAAATTCTCTTATACGTCCAGTTGAATACAGCTAGTTCTTAGCCAGCCAAAACGGAGGTTTTTAAGCAGCATTTCTTTAAGAACTCCTAGATGAATTTCTTTAGTTCTGTATTGTTATTCTCTTTCAGTGTTGAAAATTAATTCAGAACATATTCTTATATGACTAGACTTTCATCAGTCCCCTTCCCCTAATTAAGGATATTTTCATTGCATGGCTTATATGACCACTTGCTTGCTGTTCACCTTTATGTGTATGGACTGATATTACTTCATTGTCATGGGGGCATATTGCATAGTTTATCACATAGATATATAATTAGTATTCTGCAAATTGGTTATACATTCAGCTATAAAACTGAAATGTTTTACAAAAAAGATTATTTTGCTCAGAATAGAAAATATACAAAACAAACATTTTGCAGTATTGGCAGATACACTGTATTAAATGAATTCTGGATTCAGTTGCTGGGAGTATCTTAATAAATTAATTTAGTGTAAGTAAGCAAAAGCTGAAGAAGTGAAGAGGGTATGTTTTATTCCTCAATGTACTGTAATCTCAGAGCTCATCTTTTATAGTTATATATTTTTAAGAAAATGTTATTTCAGTAAGATGCTTTAAGTGCTTTACTGGCCCCCTGCAACATTTTAAATCCTGAACTTTCATTTAATTATGGTTCTTTAAATATAGATTTAGCCTCCTAATATGCAACTTTTCATTTTATCTACCTTTTTGGTATAATTCACTGCTTCAACCTCTGTTCCATTTTTACTCTCTTAAATATCTCCTTTAGTTTTATTTACTCTCTCATCAGTATATCTATATCTATGTATCTATATCTATGCATCTATATATATATATATATATATATATATATATATATATATATATATATATATATATTTATATACGTATATATATATATATAATCCCGCAGTGGTGGTGCTGCAATAGTGTTGTCGCCTCACAGTAAGACGCTGTCCGGTTCAATTCTGAGCTAGAGCGTCTTCTGCGTGGAGACATGCATGAATGGGCGTAACCGTTGAAGGTTGTCGTCAGGCCTGGCAAGCGATGCGTAAAAATCAACTGCCAATCATTAGCGGACGAGTTCGCTGTGGCAACCCCTAACCGGGAAAAGCCGAAAGACACAAACACATATATATATATATATATATATATATATATATATATATATATATATATATTTATATACGTATATATATATATATATATATATATATAATCCCGCAGTGGTGGTGCTGCAATAGTGTTGTCGCCTCACAGTAAGACGCTGTCCGGTTCAATTCTCAGCTAGAGCGTCTTCTGCGTGGAGACATGCATGAATGGGCGTAACTTCGTTGAAGGTTGTGCGTCAGGCCTGGCAAGCCGGTACGTAAAAATCAACTGCCAATCATTAGCGGACCGGAGTTCCGCTGTAGCAACTCCTAACCGGGAAAAGCCGAAAGACACAAACACATATATATAAGGTACTTAAATTCTCTTTTACATCCAGTTGAATAAAGCTAGTTCTTAGCCAGCCAAAGCTTAGGTTTTTAAGCAGAAAATATTTCACACTGTACCACTTAAATAGGCAAGGACAGGAAATCAAAGAATGTGGCTACCCCCACACCTGTAATTACTAGCAAATAATAAAATTCAGCAAACACTGACTAACTTCCAGTTCAGTTAATATTCCTGCAACACAGTTAAAATCAATTTAAATACTGTATTTTTAGACAACAAAAATGCAGATAAAGGTACTTAAATTCTCTTATACGTCCAGTTGAATACAGCTAGTTCTTAGCCGGCCAAAGCTGAGGTTTTTAAGCAGAAAATATTTCACACTGTACCACTTAAATAGGCAAGGACAGGAAATCAAAGAATGTGGCTACCCCCAAACCTGTAATTACTAGCAAATAATAAAATTCAGCAAACACTGACTAACTTCCAGTTCAGTTAATATTCCTGCAACACAGTTAAAATCAATTTAAATACTGTATTTTTGAAAAAAGTGCAGATAAAGGTACTTAAATTCTCTTATACGTCCAGTTGAATACAGCTAGTTCTTAGGCGGCCAAAGCTGAGGTTTTTAAGCAGAAAATATTTCACACTGTACCACTTAAATAGGCAAGGACAGGAAATCAAAGAATGTGGCTACCCCCACACCTGTAATTACTAGCAAATAATAAAATTCAGCAAACACTGACTAACTTCCAGTTCAGTTAATATTCCTGCAACACAGTTAAAATCAATTTAAATACTGTATTTTTTAAAAAAAAAGTGCAGATAAAGGTACCTAAATTCTTTTATACATCCAGTTGAATACAGCTAGTTCTTAGCCGGCCAAAGCTGAGGTTTTTAAGCAGAAAATATTTCACACTGTACCACTTAAATAGGCAAGGACAGGAAATCAAAGAATGTGGCTACCCCCACACCTGTAATTACTAGCAAATAATAAAATTCAGCAAACACTGACTAACTTCCAGTTCAGTTAATATTCCTGCAACACAGTTAAAATCAATTTAAATACTGTATTTTTTGAGAAAGAAAGTGCAGATAAAGGTACTTAAATTCTCTTATACGTCCAGCTGAATACAGCTAGTTCTTAGCCGGCCAAAGCTGAGGTTTTTAAGCAGAAAATATTTCACACGGTACCACTTAAATAGGCAAGGACAGGAAATCAAAGAATGTGGCTACCCCCACACCTGTAATTACTAGCAAATAATAAAATTCAGCAAACACTGACTAACTTCCAGTTCAGTTAATATTCCTGCAACACAGTTAAAATCAATTTAAATACTGTATTTAAAAAAAAATGCAGATAAAGGTACCTAAATTCTCTTTTACGTCCAGTTGAATACAGCTAGTTCTTAGCCGGCCAAAGCTGAGGTTTTTAAGCAGAAAATATTTCACACTGTACCACTTAAATAGGCAAGGACAGGAAATCAAAGAATGTGGCTACCCCCACACCTGTAATTACTAGCAAATAATAAAATTCAGCAAACACTGACTAACTTCCAGTTCAGTTAATATTCCTGCAACACAGTTAAAATCAATTTAAATACTGTATTTTTTGAGAAAAAAGTGCAGATAAAGGTACCTAAATTCTCTTATTCGTCCAGTTGAATACAGCTAGTTCTTAGCCGGCCAAAGCTGAGGTTTTTAAGCAGAAAATATTTCACACTGTACCACTTAAATAGGCAAGGACAGGAAATCAAAGAATGTGGCTACCCCCACACCTGTAATTACTAGCAAATAATAAAATTCAGCAAACACTGACTAACTTCCAGTTCAGTTAATATTCCTGCAACACAGTTAAAATCAATTTAAATACTGTATTTTTTGAAAAAAAAAGTGCAGATAAAGGTACTTAAATTCTCTTATACGTCCAGTTGAATACAGCTAGTTCTTAGCCGGCCAAAGCTGAGGTTTTTAAGCAGAAAATATTTCACACTGTACCACTTAAATAGGCAAGGACAGGAAATCAGCGAATGTGGCTACCCCACACCTGTAATTACTAGCAAATAATAAAATTCAGCAAACACTGACTAACTTCCAGTTCAGTTAATATTCCTGCAACACAGTTAAAATCAATTTAAATACTGTATTTTTTAAAAAAAGTGCAGATAAAGGTACTTAAATTCTCTTATACGTCCAGTTGAATACAGCTAGTTCTTAGCCGGCCAAAGCTGTGGTTTTTAAGCAGAAAATATTTCACACTGTACCACTTAAATAGGCAAGGACAGGAAATCAAAGAATGTGGCTACCCCCACACCTGTAATTACTAGCAAATAATAAAATTCAGCAAACACTGACTAACTTCCAGTTCAGTTAATATTTCTGCAACACAGTTAAAATCAATTTAAATACTGTATTTTTGAAAAAAAAGTGCAGATAAAGGTACTTAAATTCTCTTATATGTCCAGTTGAATACAGCTAGTTCTTTGCCGGCCAAAGCTGAGGTTTTTAAGCAGAAAATATTTCACACTGTACCACTTAAATAGGCAAGGACAGGAAATCAAAGAATGTGGCTACCCCACACCTGTAATTACTAGCAAATAACAAAATTCAGCAAACACTGACTAACTTCCAGTTCAGTTAATGTTCCTGCAACACAGTTAAAATCAATTTAAATACTGTATTTTTTGAAAAAAAAGTGCAGATAAAGGTACTTAAATTCTCTTATACGTCCAGTTGAATACAGCTAGTTCTTAGCCGGCCAAAGCTGAGGTTTTTAAGCAGAAAATATTTCACACTGTACCACTTAAATAGGCAAGGACAGGAAATCAAAGAATGTGGCTACCCCAACACCTGTAATTACTAGCAAATAATAAAATTCAGCAAACACTAACTTCCAGTTCAGTTAATATTCCTGCAACACAGTTAAAATCAATTTAAATACTGTATTTTTTGAAAAAAGTGCAGATAAAGGTACTTAAATTCTCTTATACGTCCAGTTGAATACAGCTAGTTCTTAGCCAGCCAAAGCTGAGGTTTTTAAGCAGAAAATATTTCACACTGTACCACTTAAATAGGCAAGGACAGGAAATCAAAGAATGTGGCTACCCCCACACCTGTAATTACTAGCAAATAATAAAATTCAGCAAACACTGACTAACTTCCAGTTCAGTTAATATTCCTGCAACACAGTTAAAATCAATTTAAATACTGTATTTTTTGAAAAAAAAGTGCAGATAAAGGTACTTAAATTCTCTTATACGTCCAGTTGAATACACCAAGTTCTTAGCCGGCCAAAGCTGTGGTTTTAAGCAGAAAATATTTCACACTGTACCACTTAAATAGGCAAGGACAGGAAATCAAAGAATGTGGCTACCCCCACCCCTGTAATTACTTGCAAATAATAAAATTCAGCAAACACTGACTAACTTCCAGTTCAGTTAATATTCCTGCAACACAGTTAAAATCAATTTAAATACTGTATTTTTGAAAAAAAAGTGCAGATAAAGGTACTTAAATTCTCTTATACGTCCAGTTGAATACAGCTAGTTCTTAGCCGGCCAAAGCTGATGTTTTTAAGCAGAAAATATTTCACACTGTACCACTTAAATAGGCAAGGACAGGAAATCAAAGAATGTGGCTACCCCACACCTGTAATTACTAGCAAATAATAAAATTCAGCAAACACTGACTAACTTCCAGTTTAGTTAATATTCCTGCAACACAGTTAAAATCAATTTAAATACTGTATTTTTTGAAAAAAAGTGCAGATAAAGGTACTTAAATTCTCTTATATGTCCAGTTGAATACAGCTAGTTCTTAGCCGGCCAAAGCTGAGGTTTTAAGCAGAAAATATTTCACACTGTACCACTTAAATAGGCAAGGACAGGAAATCAAAGAATGTGGCTACCCCAACACCTGTAATTACTAGCAAATAATAAAATTCAGCAAACACTGACTAACTTCCAGTTCAGTTAATATTCCTGCAACACAGTTAAAATCAATTTAAATACTGTATTTTTGAAAAAAAGTGCAGATAAAGGTACTTAAATTCTCTTATACGTCCAGTTCAATACAGCTAGTTCTTAGCAGGCCAAAGCTGAGGTTTTTAAGCAGAAAATATTTCACACTGTACCACTTAAATAGGCAAGGACAGGAAATCAAAGAATGTGGCTACCCCACACCTGTAATTACTAGCAAATAATAAAATTCAGCAAACACTGACTAACTTCCAGTTCAGTTAATATTCCTGCAACACAGTTAAAATCAATTTAAATACTGTATTTTTTGAGAAAAAAAGTGCAGATAAAGGTACTTAAATTCTCTTATATGTCCAGTTGAATACAGCTAGTTCTTAGCCGGCCAAAGCTGAGGTTTTTAAGCAGAAAATATTTCACACTGTACCACTTAAATAGGCAAGGACAGGAAATCAAAGAATGTGGCTACCCCCACACCTGTAATTACTAGCAAATAATAAAATTCAGCAAACACTGACTAACTTCCAGTTCAGTTAATATTCCTGCAACACATTTAAAATCAATTTAAATACTGTATTTTTGAAAAAAAAAGTGCAGATAAAGATACTTAAATTCTCTTATATGACCAGTTGAATACAGCTAGTTCTTAGCCAGCTAAAGCTGAGGTTTGTAAGCAGAAAATATTTCACACTGTACCACTTAAATAGGCAAGGACAGGAAATCAAAGAATGTGGCTACCCCACACCTGTAATTACTAGCAAATAATAAAATTCAGCAAACACTGACTAACTTCCAGTTCAGTTAATATTCCTGCAAAACAGTTAAAATTAATTTAAATACTGTATTTTTTGAAAAAAAAAGTGCAGATAAAGGTTCTTAAATTCTCTTATATGTCCAGTTGAATACAGCTAGTTCTTAGCCAGCCAAAGCTGAGGTTTTTAAGTAGAAAATATTTCACACTGTACCACTTAAATAGGCAAGGACAGGAAATCAACGAATGTGGCTACCCCCACACCTGTAATTACTAGCAAATAATAAAATTCAGCAAACACTGACTAACTTCCATTTCAGTTAATATTCCTGCAACACAGTTAAAATCAATTTAAATACTGTATTTTTTGAAAAAAAAAGTGCAGATAAAGGTACTTAAATTCTCTTATACGTCCAGTTGAATACAGCTAGTTCTTAGCCAGCCAAAACGGAGGTTTTTAAGCAGCATTTCTTTAAGAACTCCTAGATGAATTTCTTTAGTTCTGTATTGTTATTCTCTTTCAGTGTTGAAAATTAATTCAGAACATATTCTTATATGACTAGACTTTCATCAGTCCCCTTCCCCTAATTAAGGATATTTTCATTGCATGGCTTATATGACCACTTGCTTGCTGTTCACCTTTATGTGTATGGACTGATATTACTTCATTGTCATGGGGGCATATTGCATAGTTTATCACATAGATATATAATTAGTATTCTGCAAATTGGTTATACATTCAGCTATAAAACTGAAATGTTTTACAAAAAAGATTATTTTGCTCAGAATAGAAAATATACAAAACAAACATTTTGCAGTATTGGCAGATATACTGTATTAAATGAATTCTGGATTCAGTTGCTGGGAGTATCTTAATAAATTAATTTAGTGTAAGTAAGCAAAAGCTGAAGAAGTGAAGAGGGTATGTTTTATTCCTCAATGTACTGTAATCTCAGAGCTCATCTTTTATAGTTATATATTTTTAAGAAAATGTTATTTCAGTAAGATGCTTTAAGTGCTTTACTGGCCCCCTGCAACATTTTAAATCCTGAACTTTCATTTAATTATGGTTCTTTAAATATAGATTTAGCCTCCTAATATGCAACTTTTCATTTTATCTACCTTTTTGGTATAATTCACTGCTTCAACCTCTGTTCCATTTTTACTCTCTTAAATATCTCCTTTAGTTTTATTTACTCTCTCATCAGTATATCTATATCTATGTATCTATATCTATGCATCTATATATATATATATATATATATATATATATATATATATATATATATATATATATATATATATATATATATATATATATATATATATACGTATATATATATATAATCCCGCAGTGGTGGTGCTGCAATAGTGTTGTCGCCTCACAGTAAGACGCTGTCCGGTTCAATTCTCAGCTAGAGCGTCTTCTGCATGGAGACATGCATGAATGGGCGTAACTTCGTTGAAGGTTGTGCATCAGGCCTGGCAAGCCGGTACGTAAAAATCAACTGCCAATCATTAGCGGACCGGAGTTCCGCTGTCGCAACTCCTAACCGGGAAAAGCCGAAAGACACAAACACATATATTTATATATATATATATATATATATATATATATATATATATATATATATATTTATATACGTATATATATATATATATAATCCCGCAGTGGTGGTGCTGCAATAGTGTTGTCGCCTCACAGTAAGACGCTGTCCGGTTCAATTCTCAGCTAGAGCGTCTTCTGCGTGGAGACATGCATGAATGGGCGTAACTTCGTTGAAGGTTGTGCATCAGGCCTGGCAAGCCGGTACGTAAAAATCAACTGCCAATCATTAGCGGACCGGAGTTCCGCTGTGGCAACTCCTAACCGGGAAAAGCCGAAAGACACAAACACACATATATATATATATATATATATATATATATATATATATATACACATACATATACAAAAATACATATATATATATATATATATATATATATATATATATATATATACTGTTTAGTAAATTTTACATTTTCTATGAAGCTAAAGGTGTTACATTTTGCTTCAGTTTATTTTGTGTTACTGTAACTATCGCCCCTACATGACCATAAAGCCTGCCCCTCAGTTGTTCTACTGACCCATTCCCACTCTTCTGGGCAAGACCCTATCATCTATTCATAATTATCTCAATGAAATTTAAGTGCCAGGCATTGTACCATCATTCCTTGTGGGGTCATGCATTTTCAAATGTAACCTTACTATTTAACAAAAGTAGAAAAAACCCTCAAGGAATTAACTGTGCTGATGAACAAATACAATGTAAAATAAAATACAATCAGGCACAGAAACATGACAAGAAGCATAAAAACTGTATTTTAATAAAGCAGGTTAAAAACAGGTAAGCGCTTTCACACCATAAAAATAGTGCTTCTTCAGTCCAATTAAAAACAGACAAATACTTCAATTTTATACACCCAGATTAATCAAAATGAATTCAAATCAACCAATGAACATCCAGACAAATTATTATGAAAATAATTTATTTAATGAGACCTCATGCTTTCAAAATGGGTCTAATAGAGACTTTATCATTTCTCCACACATACCCATTTGGGGCTTCTAGTACTGAGTGTGCAACTGGCATTGCACAAGACTTATACTCATTTCAACAAGTGATGTAAACCTACAGATACCTTGTGCGCTTTGAGGAAAACCCATCCATTGGCTCACCAGTTTTTAATGAGGCAGCTGACTGGAGCATGCTTTCTTGCATGTACCCCCCCCCCCTTTACCACCCTCAGAAAAGAACTGGTTCCTGCAGTGTTGTGACAGTTAATCACTCCCTGGTCATCTGTGTCATAATCAACACCCTGTACGCCATGAAACTGACTGCTTCAAGCTACTCCCGTTGAATTTTACTGACTATAAAGTCCACTTATAAGGATTGTTTCTTGTTCTTTTATTGGGTAAGAAGAACACCAGTGAATAGAGCAAAGGCAAATATTTTCTCTTGTGCTTTATCTCTCTTTGAGACATAGTATTATATTTTCTCGATGAAAGAAGGAGACAATCTGCCTCTGTAGTCTGCCTGCCCTTACAGACGAATTTATCCTATGATGTACCTCTCATCTATTTCTACATCTCTATCTCTACATTCCCATTTGCCTTTTGTCCACCTGTCTCATGCCCTCTTGCATCTCTCTGTGCATTCCATCTCCACCACTCATTCTTCTCTTAAAAAAAAAAAAAAAAAAAAAAAAACTTTCAGAGATCCAGATTGATTAGTCCCAACAATCTATTACCTGAACTCTTTTTCTCTTCCCATTGTCCTTTTTGTTCAGGATAGCTCCCATGTCTCCTTGGCATGATTTATGTGCATCAATATCATGTTACCCTCTGCCTCTTCTAGTCTCAAGAGAGAGAATAACTCTATTTCCTCTAGCATCTAATCCTATCCCTTTCTTCCCATTCAATTAATCTTTTTTGGTAACTTTTCCAGCAGCCCGATGCCCCTTTCCTTATATGGCTTTCACAGTTTCATACAAGGTATAGTCTGTCCAAGGCTCTATGGCATGGTATTATTAGCCTTTTTTCTGGAATCTGTCCTCCTGAGGATATGTGCCAGCATTCAGTTTGCTGGTGTCACTGTCTTGCATTGTACTCCTGTTATTCCAGCTGAGGTGTGATCAACACCTCCAGATCAATTTCCTGACTTGTTTCCATAAGCTCCTTTCCTGACTTCAGATGATGCTTCACACAAGGATTGTTGTAGCCTAAGAATAGCACCTTATATTAAAACTCATGTCCCACCTTTCTTTCTTCTTGTTCAGCCTTTCAAGATAATTTTCTAGACTTGTTACCTCTAACTTCACTGCTGCACCTGCCTCCTGTTTTGTACTCTTCAGGTATGTCTGAGACAATACACTGAGGAGTCTTGGACTCAAGGCAGACCTCTCTGCTACTTCACTGGTCACTTTTGTACTTCCTAACATTGTCCAGCTCTCATTATCACTCTCACTGCACACTCCTGTATCCTTCTACAAATTGACCATGTAGCTATCCAACTCCTTGTACTTGATACTACCCTAAACCCCTCCAGTTTTTCAACAGGACTCATGTGGAACTGAGCTAAAGGCATAGCTGAACTCATGGTAGACTATATCTACTGGTACTACTCTCTCATGCTCACCTGTAAGTCAGTCATAAAACTGGATCAGGTTTGAATGACAGCTGCTGGCTACATGTCCATCTTAGTTCCTGTCATGTAGACTGCCATTGTCTAGAACTTTTCCAATACTGCCCTCCAGATTTTCCCCTTGTCTTTCCTTGCCACTGTTGTTAAACTTGCAGGGATGGAATTCCTCATATTTTTTTCTGATTCTCACCTATACAAGGGTATCACACTTGCTATTCTCCTGCTCTTTGACACATCTGCAGTAGTTAGTGATATATCTAGAGCTCTCTTAGGGAGCCTTCCAACACACTGGTCAATGGTTGAGGACTCTAGCATGTTTATCTTCTGGTCCTTATGCCTTACCCTCCCTCATTTCAGCCATTTCCTTCTGAACTGTCTCCTCTCTATCCTGGTGTCTGTCCACTGTTTCATTTTTCACTGTTTCACTTTTTTCAAAATTTTTTCAATGTTTCAGTGTTTCACTGTGTCATACTTTCATTTCTGTTTGGCACCCTCAACTTGTTTTTCTTTCTGGAGGCTTAAACAAAATATTCATCTGGAAATTCTGTTTTTTTTCCAGTCTTCCGAGATCTCCTTCCCTTCTTTGCTCAGCCTGGTTAGTTTTATCCCTGCCTGTCTTTCCTCCATCCTTCCTTTTTTCCTTCTGTTATGCACCTTAAAGATCATTTTCTTCCCTTCATCAACTCATCAGCATCAGCTTTGCTGTCCTCTGCATCTCTGCTGCCTTTCTGTTAGCCTTCACATGCTGTGCCTCCTCTAACTCCCCACTCCCATGTGTCCACCTCTTGTAGGTCCCATCTCTTGTGCTAGTTATCAGTCTCACATTCCTAATGGAACTTGCTGCATTTATTTTCACTTCGGACTTTTGCTATTTGAATTGCTTTCTTCTGCTTTGTCAGACATTATTCCTTGCTTCCCTTGTATTCTCGTGTAGCATTTTATCTTTATTATTATCTGCTACTCATTTAGGGAACAGCATGTTTTTTTTTGTTTTGAAATTACTAAAATCTCACCTTCTGAGCAACTGTAACTGTCATTACACATCCCCACCATGGTAATCATCCTCCCTTACTATCCCCTCAGTCCTCACCTCAGCTTGTAGTTCACAGTATTTATTTCACAAACTGACATGGCATCATTCATCTACTGATACTCTTCATTCATCAGCAACTCTTCAAAAATATTCTATTCTTATTTTCAGTTTTCCATTCCATTGACTATGTTAAACTCCTCTGTTGTAATCTGCCAGCCTCAGACATACCACTTATCACACCCTCCTCCTCTTCTTTTTATAGACTTCCTTAACATTCTCCTGAAACAATGCCCCCTGACTCCCTTCCTATAATGGTTACCCTGTCATCACTCCTACATCTTGGCCTAGTTTTCCATTTTTTCAACCTATTACAATGAAACTCCACTGTTTGACATATTACAAATGTATAAATAGTATTAAACTGTTGCCTTTAAATGCAACTCACTGTGAAATCTTTGTCACTCTGTATTTTTTTATCATTTCTTTGCACTCTCATTAAATATAATTACTATTTATGTACAAGTTCACATCACATCTTTAGTCTTTTTTGCATATTCTTACTATGTAATCCCATCACATACACTATCATGTTTTTTTTTTACAATTCTATTCGGCTTTTGAACATATTCTATTATGGCCACCGTATATATTTTCTCAGCATATTACCAAATGTTTTCCTCTAATTGACACCATTATATAATTATCTCAGATATAACCTTCTTGCTTTGTGTCTTGCTATGTACCCATATTATCTTTTTGTATTAAGGTGAACATTTGAGTTGTATAATAATATAATTTATGTGGAGCTTTTTTTCCCTGTGTCTCCACAGAAAAAAGGGCATATACTAACCCTGACATGTCCATATCCCAGCTAGTGTTCTCAATACACCATATCTGTCTGTATGTCTGTCTGAAAAATATCCACGCAACACTTCTTAATCAAAGCTATAAGGGAATCCAGTATCTGTTTGCTTGGGATGTCATGATTCACAGCTTTGCCAGAGATGGTCTGCATCTGTCACCCCTGGATTTTCGGATACTGGCTAAGGTACTTGCCACCCCATATAGTGCCTTTTTTAGATGATGTTCCAAAGACCAAATTACCACTGTAACAGCTATAAATAAATGCAATCTGAGGGTCATGTTGCTCAGTGCTAGAAGTCTAAATCTCAAGATGCATTTGCTTGAAGCACTCCTCAAAATGGAGAACATTGACATTTGTGCTGTAACAGAGACCTGGTTTAAAGCAGCAGAAAGCACCCCTATGCTACCAGGCTATAACTCATTCTACACCATTCAGCCCCAGATAATGGACCTAAGCTCAAAAGGCAGTCATGTCTCCATATTCATAAAGGATATGCACACCTCCAGATTAGTAGCCCAGCATAATGCATCTGAGATACTTAAGGTACAACTAACATTGGGTAAGACAGCAATTTAGGTCATAGCCTACTATAGGTCCCCAACCATGTTCCAACACTCTCAGTCCACACTTCTAAGCATCTGGATCCTATTATGGTCCAACCCAACACTCTCATACTAGCTGACTTCAACTACCCCTCCATCAATTGGGAAAACTACTCATGCACCAATATACTGGCCCAACACTTTCTGGAATTCATCAATTCCAATTTCTTGGACCAGCTCATTCTTACCCCCACTAGAGGAAGCAACATCCTTGACCTAGTAATTACTAACATGGGCAACAGTTGCTCTACACCAATAGTCAAGTCCTCCCTGGTTAGATCCAACCACAAACTAATCACCATGGAAATCCACATCTCACCCACACCCCCCGCCAAGGAAGCCACCATGAAAAAGTTCTCCAAAGCTGACTTTAGGCTCGTAAAAACAGAAGTGGCTAACTTTATGGCACCCATGTCAATGGAAAATAGATGCATGACTGCTGAATCATACACAAATGCACTGTACGAACACGTAAATAAATGCATGGAACTAGCCATACCTAACAGAACCAAGATGCTCTCCTCCAAAAAAAGAAAGCCAATATGGTGGTCCCCTGCCATTAATAAAATCTACAATAGAAGGAAGAAACTGTTACAGAAAAAGGTGAATTCCCAAGACTGGAAAAACTCCCTTATTAGCCTCAACAAAAAGTTGAGATCCCTCATCAAAACCTCTAAAGCCAGCTATGAAGGCAGAATTGCAGCAGACACTAAAAACAACCACAAAGCCATCTATAGTTATATCAGGAATCTCCATGGCAATATCCAGGTTTGCTCTGAGTTACTGCACAATGGTACCTCCTAAACTGAGCCAATAGATATTGCCAACATACTGGCCGACAGATTCAGTGGTGCTGTGGTAGCATTGTCGCCTCACAGTAAGACGCTGTCCGGTTTGATTCTCAGCTAGAGCGTCTTCAGCATGGAGATATGCGTGAATGGGTGTACCTTCATTGAAGGTTGTGCATCAGGGCTGGCAACTCGGCACATAAAAATCAACTGCCAATCATTAGTGGACCGGAGTTCCGCTGTGGCGACCCCTAACCAGGAAAAGCCGAAAGACACAAGAGTGGCCGACAGATTCAGTGCCAACTTTACCCCTCTCACCCCCCAAAGGATAAATCATAACACCAGGGGAATGCCAGGCACCCAGTATTACTGTAGCACAGGTTAAAGCTGCATTGTCCATGGCCAAGAATACAGCTTCCATGGGACCTGGCAATATCCCTGGAAGTGTTCTACATGAACTACAAAGTGAACTGGCACCACATCTGTGTGCCCTGTTCAATCACAGCCTCACCTCAGGCTTTGTCCCTACATAATGGTGCATTGCTACAGCCATCCCTCTCCATAAAGGGGGAGTGACTATAGACCCTGGGAATTATCACCCATTAGCCTGACAAGTCTGATATGTAAGGCTATGGAGTGCATCATCATGGGCCTAATTAAGAAGGATATAGGGAATCTCCAAACTCTAGATCCCACTCAATTTGGTTTTGTGAAAGGTAGATCATGCCTGCTTAGCCTGGTTGACTTCTTTGAGTCAGTCACCAGAGCTGTGGATGAGGGCAAGGCAGTTCATACAGCCTACTTGGATCTGGCCAAGGCCTTTGATACCATTCCCCACTCAGGAATTATTGATAAATTCACCAAACTAGGCATCAACCCTATATCACTAGGTGGGTTGCAAAGTGGCTTACAGATAGAACCCGCAGTGTGAAAGTAGCAGACTCCAAGTCAGACTGCTGACCAGTCATGAGTGGAGTCCCACAGGGATTGGTCCTGGGTCCTCTCCTGTTTGGCATCTACTTCTCAGAAGTCCAGGCCAACATGAAGGGACTCTGGCTGACCAAGTTCGCAGATGACTGCAAGCTGGGAGCCCTTATTAACTCCCCAAGTGATGCAGGCATCCTACAGAAAGGCCACACTGAGACCAATGACTGGTATTGAAACCATGCCCTTAGGCTTAATGCCAAAAAATGCATCATCATCCCCTTTGGGAAAAACTCAGTTCACACTAATTACCACATTGATGGGAGCCCACTGAACACTGAAGGTGTTATAAGAGATCTGGGTACACAGGTTGACAGCAACTTCTCCTTCGACCACCACATTGCCACTGTGGTCAGAAAGTCTTTCAATGTGGCACATTTCATCACCAAAGGTTTTGCATCCAGGAAGAAAGAGGTCATCATCTCTCTCTACTCTTCCCTCATTAGGCCAATCATCGTGTATAATGTCCCATTTGGCATGTACCTCACTAGACACATGCAACAGCTGGAAAGCCCACAAAAGTACCTCATGAAGAGGATCCTAGGTCTTAAGCACATGTCCTACATGGACAGACTCAAAAAACTCCAGCTATTCTCTGTCTCATATCATTTACTAAGAGGCAATCTCTGCTTGACTTACAAATCCATGTCAGAACCAGCTCTGTTAGAAATGCTATATCTAAAGAAATCCCAATCCCTCCACACCACATGCTCCAGAGACCTCAACCTCATTACCACAATCAACAGGACATGCTGGAGGGACAGGTTCATAACCTAGAGACTGCCCATGCTCTAGAATAGACTTCCAGTACATGTCAAGCAGAGCACCTTACTGGGCCTCTTCAAGAGAAATCTTGATGAGTGGATGGGAAATAGAAAGTTCACCCTGGGGATCACCCCAGTGACTCTACTTGATAAAGGCACTGGGAACTAACGTTGGGCGACACGATGCTAGGGCACTTCTATGGACTAGGCTTGTAAAGCTTCAGGGCCATTAGCCTAGTACACCCCTATGAACCTATGAACCTATAAGCTCAGGCAGTATCTTACCATTGTTAATTGTATTCTTATCCATACCTTTTATCATATTTTCTTCTTCTCATTTGCAATGAGTTTTACTAAGACAAAAATGTTCAGCTCGATAAAGGTGAGGACAACATCTGCTTTTAGTAGAATGTTGTAGGACATCCTGACACTTAGGTTCAGGATTCATTTATTTTGTATACAGTTATCAGTATGCACATTTTAGCCCCTTCTGTGGGAAAACAGTCTGATCTATTTTAAACAGCCAGGCCTCAAAAAGATTTTTTACATTGTGGCTATATATATATATATATATATATATATATATATATATATATATATATATATATATATATATATAGCTAGGTCATAGAATCTCCAAATGATGTCAACATCCTACAAGAGGGTCTTATGCAAACAAATGATTGATGCCAAAGTCATAGCCTTAAACTCTATGCAAAAAAATGCATTATCATCCCTTTTGGTAAGGGCAATATTCCTGCTAACTACCACATCAATAGCAACACCTTAAGTATGCACTCAGTGGTAGGAGATCTGGGCACACAGGTTGACAGCAACCTCACCTTTGACCACCATGTCTTCACAGTGGTAAGAAGGGCATTCTATATTGCTCATCTCATAAGTAAGAGCATTGCCTCCAGAAAAAAAAGAAGTTATAACCTCCCTGTACTTTTCCCTCATCAGGCCAATAACTGAGTACAATGCACCTTTTGGTATATAACTTTCCAAGCACCTGCAGACACTGGAGAGACCACAAAGGTTCCTCACAAGGAATATTCTAGGTCTTCAGCATCTGTCCTATGTGGATCATCTGAAATCACTGTCACTTTATTCTGTTTCATACAGACTACTCAGAGGTGATCACTGCCTTGCATACAAGGCAATCTCTGACCTTGCTTTATTGGAAATGCTGCATCTCCATCAGTCAAATGGTACGCAGGTTACTTGCTCTAAAGACCTTAACCTGGTATGTGACATAACATTACTAGAATCTGCTTGAGGGACACATTTATCTCCCAGAGGTTACCACACCTTTGGAACAGACTCCCACGTCATGTCAAACAGCACGTCATTTGCCCTCTTTAAACACAATATGGATGATTGGATGGGTAACTGTAAATTTACCCTGGGAATTCCACCTGTGTCCCTCTTGGACAGGGGCAATAGGTGCTGATTGTGGAAATAAGGGTAGAACTTGGCTAGGCTTGTAAGGGCCCCAGGGCCATTAGCCTAGTAACTTCCTATGATCCTATGATCCTATGATTCCCTGTATAGGAAAGATCCATAAATATAGCCTACAACAAGAAAAATTGGGATGTGAGGAAGAAGATTGTAGGCAGGTAGTAAAATCTATTTAAGGACTTGGGGCGTGTCTGCTTTTCCTGTACTTAAATGCTTAAAGGGGACTAGTTATTCCAGTACTTGTTTACCTTGGTATAAGAAAAGATATGTATGAGTAGTCCATTTCTACTGCAGAAGTTAGGATAGAAGTATTAAACTTGTTTAAACACTCAGCATAGCTTCTTCCACAGTAGGGAATCCATGAATATTAACTGAGAATATTTTCATAACCAAAGTATGTCAGAGGGGAATTTCAAGAGATCTAATGATACTATGAATTTGTTTACAGTTTAGACTAGAACGAAACACTGGACCCCTCTAGCAAAATATCAACAGGATTTTACTTGCAAACGTGCTCTGAATGTGCATTATATATAAACTCTAAATAGCATCTAGTACTCTTTGAAGCACCTTATTGAACATATATGTATGGTGTGGAATCTGTAAGTCAAAGTTATATACTCAAGGTAACTTGCATTAAAGGCCTTACAGCCATTAATGCTATAATCTAGGTTATACAAGCTTTCATTGGCAGTACGTTAGATGGTAAAGGTCACTTGTATTGCCATAAGCTTGATTGATGAATGTTCCTTTCCATATGAAATAATAGTGCAACTAGGTTATTTATTTCTTCATCTGTTATTTATTTATTCATTTTTTTTGCTGTTTTGACCACCCAAAGTTTTAACAAAAATAAATAATATAATAAAAGGTATACTATCCACTGTTCTGTCAAAAAGCCTACTACTTGGTATTAACCTCTTATGTTTAAATAGATGTTCCTCTCATGTTATGATTTACTGGCTGTTTAAAAGGTCTTGTAATAAATGTTAGTTACTCACAATAGACCTTTACAACCTGAATTTAAAACTGCAGTCAAGGTATTTCATGCTTGCATAGGCTTTACAAGTCTAAGTGTCATGCATACTTTCAAGAATATATTGTTGCAACCACTAAGCTATTAGAAACATGTTTATGATGTTCGGAGTGCGTTTGTAAGAAATATTTTGCAGCCAGGCAGCTGTGCCAATTAGTAAGTCAAACATCAGTGACTATGCTGATTTGAAAGTATACTTACACCATGAATAGCATAAATATTTTTCTTTCACATGGTGATATTCTTCATATTTGTGGTTTTACATACCTGCATTAATAAAAACCAGGACAGCAGATCTATAATTTCCACTGAAACATCTAAGAAACAAAACACTTTGCAGCTTGTTTCTGTATACATCAGAAGCAGCAGCTGACCGCAGGAGGCAAATTGGTTAATTCCAGTCACTATAAATCCTCTGGCAATACAGCCTACCACTTTCATAGAAGAAGTGATGACTGCCGCCATAGCTTGCTGCTTACCTACTGCTACATAACATTAGAGAAAACATTGCCCTAAAGGAAGACTGGAGCACAAAAGAATAAAGAACAAAAGATTTTTCTTGCTTTTTAGCCAAAGTTTAATCATAGTGTGCATCAGAGCTGCTATGAGAGGCACTTAAGTTCATTATGGTTAATTATATAACTCAAGTCCATAGGTACATGGCAGACTACAGTTAAGTGCATTTCTGGTATGATATAGTTGAAACAAAGACACTACCACAACTTAACTCTCAGAGGCATGCATGTTAGCCACAGATAATGAAACATATCATTATAAAAAGTAAAAAATTACCAAGCATAACAATGAACACTTTACATACTTTACTGGCAAGAAGCATTGGATAAAGGGACCGAGCATTTTCTAGGACTGTAAACAACAAATACGCAACAACTGAATAATACTAAACCAGCACTGTTCTCCTACATTTTTCCTAAAGAAAAGAAAACTAATTTTACAGCTGGAATTACTTACATTATAATTAAAAAAGGGAAATCTTTCTTCTACATTTAACTTTAGTAAATGATAAGAATGAAAGATTATATGCATTTTAAGTACATCTAAGGCTTATGAAACAATGGTATACATAGTCTTAAGTATACTCAGATGTTTAATAAAATAAAAACACATTAGAATACTATATAAAGTAAAAGTATTAAGGGTACTGCAAACAGAAGGGGAAAATGAAATATAAGATGTTTTAGAAAAGGCACGGCACAGAAACAGATTTCAGAAGTATCATCACAGTGATGTGAGGTCATCCTCTAATACTGTTGTTGTCTCAATCCATGCTGATAACCACACCCCAATAGTATAACATGTTGCATGGTAAATAATGCCATGATAAAGCGTTCATTGCAAATACCTCCCAATATATATGCATGGAGGGCACTGATGGCTAGCGATAAGTATCTGGGAACAGCGGGGTGTGCAGACCATTCACAAGACTAAAGGTAGATGCTGCAAGATTGCATCAAGTGGCAAGCAACTTGATGGACCCCATACCACTGCTTCTGTTGTGCCATGGTATAGACTTCTGTACAATAAATCTGTAGGGTCATGTACAGGTAGTTGCTAGGTATGCAGTCCACAAAACCATTAATGAACATCAGCCATATTCCAAACTGTGGCAAAGCAGTGCCTGATAAAGTGACTTGCTCAAAGTCACACAGGAGACAACTGCAGGCTGAGGGAATTAAATCCTGTACCACAGGAAATAGCTTGGTAACAGCTCACATCCTTAACCCTCCTTGCTAACTGCCAAACAGTGTAGTGCTTTAGACTAATAGCTGTAAAAGTGTATACAAGGTTTTCTCAAATACAGCCCTGATCTACTGTATTATCATACCAATACAGAAACTGAGGTGGCCTGGGAAGTACAAGCAATTTATTAAAGGAGAACACTTTCAACTTATCATCACAGAGCACATGTAACAATCAGATACTCACATGTTATCTCTGAACACACAGCTATATACAAAAATGGAGCTTTTAGAAAAGTAACAAATTGAAAATGGCTTGTCATTGTTTTCCCCTCTTTCAGCATTGAGTGTCTATATTTAGTTTTAAATACAAGTAGTTTGCAACTGAAAATGATATACTTTTGTAAATTGTGACACATACTTTCCGGTTTAAACCGCTCATAATTGCTTGTACACGTACTCATTGGATACTCTGTGTACTGACACACATATGTTGATTCTTGGAATCTCAGCCATATTACTTTCCACACTTAGCTAAAAGCAACATTTTGCATAGACTATAGATTCTCTTGGAATCCCAAATCATCTCTTTGTTAGAAGAAATGAAACCCACATAATTTTAAGTTTTATACTAATTTTAGACTTTAATCTATCTTTTTCATGAATGAGAGAAACAATCTAATTATGTTGCAAGTATTATTAAGATGCAAATGTAACCTAGGATGTCCATGATTTTTTTCTGAAAGACTATCGGTTAGGAAGTCTGTAGAGGTGGAAGGTTTTGTATCAGAAAGTCTGTAATGCTCCAAGTATAGGTGAACTTCTGTGTTATCATCAAATATTTTGACCTATTATGGCCGCGGAGGTGCAGCAGTTATCATTGTCACCTCACAGCAAAAGGTTCTGCAGTTCGATTCTTGGCTGGGGTGTCTTCTGTGTGGATTCTGCTTGTCCTCCCTGCGGTCCCATGGGTTTCGTCTGGGTGCTCTGGTTTCCTCCCACATTCCAAAGACATGTTATAAGTACATTGTGTACTCTAAAGTGTCCGTATGTGCAAGTGAGTGGTATGGATGAACTACAGCAGATGGCTAGCCAGCTGGCATTGTAAACCTTGGCTCAAGATGATTGTCACTGTTGAAGTGACACCCTGACACCATCTGCACAATGGGAAAAAGGGACTGAGGATGGATAGATTTTGACCTAGTGCAAAAAATATTTTTAATTGAGGCCAGATAAATCATTTGAACGCAATTTTGTATGAAAATCATACAATGAATAACAAAAGTTTTATTAATGTGTTTCTTCTTTTCTAGAACTAACACCAGTAAACTATATCAATTCATATAGCCTGTCAATTATAAAAAAAGATGTTTTATAATTGAACTGTATGGTTGTCTTAAGAGGGAGTACCATACACCTGCATGCACATACTCACACAACAAATCAGAACTCTAATTAGTATACCTTAACTTTGTGCTTTTAGATTCCTTGGAGTTATAGGTCTGCAAGCTCTTACAAAGATGATTTATCAAACATTTGATAAATCAAGATGTCTTACCAGTGTTAAGAATAAGTGTTTTTATCAAAATGTTTGACACCCTCAAGAATAACACATTTCAAGATTTTTTTCCTTCTGACAGTAGTTTAGAAGTCATTGACTAGGACTCAGAGACAAATAACACACTGCAAAAGGTGAAATAATGCAATGAACAGTCACATGCAGGGCAGAAATTCAGAGGAAGGGGGTATTATGGCCAGTATACTATGCAAATGAATGTTTAATTAGATGGAAATGACAAATACAAATCATTAAAATGAGGGCCATGCTGAACGCAAGTGAGGGTAAACAATATGGTGGCATGATTCATAAATGTATAAAAATAACTCAGCAAGATACAAATGGCAGAATAGCTGTTCTGGCATTCCAAAGCAGAGACTGTAATCACATGTTAATGGTAGCTGTACTTTCACAGATTGGTATATGTATGAGGCTGTTCTCACAGTTAGTAGTCAAGGAGGTTGTAATCACATGTTAATGGTAGCTGTACTTTCACAGATTTGTATATGTATGAGGCTGTTCTCACAGTTAGTAGTCAAGGAGGTTGTAATCACATGTTAATGGTAGCTGTACTTTCACAGATTTGTATATGTATGAGGCTGTTCTCACAGTTAGTAGTCAAGGAGGTTGTAATCACATGTTAATGGTAGCTGTACTTTCACAGATTTGTATATGTATGAGGCTGTTCTCACAGTTACTAGTCAAGGAGGTTGTAATCACATGTTAATGGTAGCTGTACTTTCACAGATTTGTATATGTATGAGGCTGTTCTCACAGTTAGTAGTCAAGGAGGTTTGCTTCTTTTCCCACAGTGCTGCCACATTATCTCACTGTGCCTAACATGTCATCCCTTTTGGACTTACATTGTGTGGACAGAGGCATGAAATAGGAGTTAGCAGAGATGTATTATCTTATCTTCTTATCCAGGCTGATGGGATGCATGTAGTACTCATCCTCTTGAACACTAGGGTATATGTAGCTTTGAGAGTACTGGCTACATTGACTTCAGCAACAAACAATCAACACCATTGGCGTATCACAGGCATCTACCTTAAGGATACCTGACCAGTTTCTCTATGTCATGGTACAACACAGTAGCGTAGCTAGGGTGGGGTGAGAGAGGCAACAGCCTCAGATACAAAGTGTTGGGAGGCATGATCGGCCAGTTTTGATCAGTCTTTAATAATGTAATACTGGCTTTTAAAAGCTGGCATTGCATTTGTGGTCAGGTATAAACTGCAGCAATTGTTTGCTACGGTTTAAAAGAAGGAATTTTTTTGATAATATATGGTAAAGGAGGGTTGGGTGAGGACACAGAAATGAGACCCAAATGGCTATGGCTGGGGGGAGGGGGTGTCATGCATTATCTGGCCACCTGCTTGATGTGCCAGGAGAAGGCATGTCCTTTTTTTTTTTTTTTTTTTTTGCTGAGGGGTCTGCATATCTAACTGTAATATGCCAATCACTTGATCACTTATGGCTTATTACAGTGGTGTTTTTTTTTGTTTATTTTTGCTGTTCCCCTGAAGATCTGACGGGTTGGGGCATTGGATCATAGCACTGCTCCAGGGTGATAACTAAACCGGCTATGCTTCTGGTAAAGCATTTTGAGGAGTGTATGTGGTTTCTACACACCACATAAGACAGGAGTAACATCATGCATCATTTTAGGAAATTGCCCATTTCCCTGAGGTTTTGGGATCCATTGACTGCAGTCATTGCCAGCAAGTTCCTATCTGGAGAACAGGTAAGACAGAACATCAACCATAAGAGATTATACTCTGTAAACTGCCAGGTGGTTTGCAATATACAGGGTATAGTATGCAATATGTCAGTTCACTACCCAAGCAGAAGCAGTGCCCATAATTCTCAGTCAGGCACACAACTGACTTAAATCAGTGATTTTTGTGGTGTGATTTTCCCCAAAGATATCTTCTTGACAATGCTGGATATACCCTAGAGCCCTAGCTAATGGCACTGATATTACACCCACAGAGCATGGCATAGAATGAATGCAACATAACTTTGTTAAAAAACAGAAACATTGTCAAACTTGTGCTTGACTTCATAAAGGTCCAGTACCACTGCCTATATGTCTTAGGTCGTGCCCTGCAGTGTAATCCAGAATCATGCAGCAAAATATTTGCTGTGTGAGTTAAATTATTTATGTTGGTACACAAATAAATACAACAAGACATTGACATTTGAGAAGAAAAAATCTTGAAGGCAGCAGTGGAGGAGGTGCCTAATGAGGAGCACATGGAGGAGCCAATCGCATGTGAGGACCACGCAAAGTAAGGTGGGCATTTTATGCAGTAGCACTGGCTAAGAACAATGTCAGATTCACAGCTATGGGCTGCATCAAACATACCATACAGTAACAATAATGCATATAATACTGCCAATAAACTATGCTATACCATGCATGGAGCTAAACACCCTGCATTAGACACAGGCTATCCTGGTAATAGAGCATTGAGACCAGGGTGCATTTTTCATTTTATGTGCATGTGGGAGGACCATATTGATAGATGTTAGCAATGGGTATTGTATGGGGGGACTATTGCTGTGGATGAGTGTATGTCTGTTGGTCTGTTGATTGTAGTGATCTGTAAGGATTGGTCAGGAAAGGAGTTGTGTCTCCAGAGTGGTCTTTTTGGGAAGAGGTGGGTGGCGCTGATGGGAGTCTGAGTGTACATAGATACAGCTCCAGCTTCACTATGCTTCACTGTGCTTGAGTCTACAGACAAGACCAGGGCATTGCCAGGTGTTATCTCCACTAACTGCATATGATTCTCTTCACATGAGCATCTTCTCAAGGGATTTTCATAGGCATGATCCACATCAGGCACAGAGTATGGAGTACTGTGTGAAAATGGACAGTGTAATGTGAAGTGGGTGGTTTCAGCATGAGCACTCCATCTGTGTCTACAACCATGGCTTCCTGCACTGCCCACAACACTGGCTGCTGGTGGGAAAGGGTGATGGTATGGGACTTAAACTGTTTGCATCTGCCTCAATGGTGTTCTGCAGTGCTCTCAACACTGGTTAGAGGTGTGAAAGTAGTAGCTACATGGGACATAGACTATGTCCTCACATGCCATGCTGGGCTTCCCCTTCAGAAGTGGAAGTAGACCAGGTAAGAGTGTGTTGATGGTCATGATTTGTGGACAATGAGCTCATCTGCAGCAGACATATTTCCTACACTGGCTCTCAGAAATGCTGCATCACTGAGTGAATCACTCAGACATCATACAACAGCAATCATCTCTTCTATGTCTGCAGTGGTATCTGCTTGTCGTGGGATGATGGCCCTGCACATAATCTGTGTTGTGGCCATGGAGACACTCAGCTCAGGAGGGGAGTAGTATTCATGGCATTACTTGTCACTGGTATTCCAACCCCTACTGCCTTCCCCATGCTCAATAGAGCTGCCAGCAACAAGATAACTGTACTACAAGAGAGAAAGGTGCACCCTGAGTTGATGTGTCAATGTCTTAACAGAGCATCCTATAACTGAGAGGTGAGCTATCATGTCTAAGATTGCCACTATGACCCTAGACTGAAGCGGGATGGCCATCAGTCATTGCCACAGGGCTCAGCAATGTCTCCAACATCAGGCATGCCAATATGCATAGTGGAGGACCCTAGCATAGAAGTGCCTATGAAAACATAAACACATCTGAGAGTCCTAATACACCCTTCTCAAACACTGTCATCCCGGATACAGCTATAAAACAGAGAGGCTTGCAAAATCTATTGGCACCAAACTTTATCCGAATTATATCATTGCCATAGTCCTGATATGTCAGTAAAAACAACATAGTCATGATCATTAGGTGTATGGGCCCGAGTTAGGCAGGTTGTATGGCATGTAATACATGATACATAATACCTGTTTGGGCACCACAAACTGACACCTGACATGCTTGATGAAGATCTACTCCCTGGTCAAGCCCTCTGCTAGGAATACAAGCTCTATCATGCCCTCCATGCAGAGATACTAGGAACTCCTCTGTATTGATTAAATGTGACT
Source organism: Protopterus annectens (assembly GCF_019279795.1). Lineage (NCBI taxonomy): Eukaryota > Metazoa > Chordata > Ceratodontiformes > Protopteridae > Protopterus > Protopterus annectens. The sequence goes on along the minus strand of NC_056728.1, from coordinate 1,575,026,956 downwards.
TCACTGAAAGACTCCTACCTGTTACCCTTCACTCTTCTGCAAGGAAGGTTGGGTTGCCTTATTGCATGCATTATCAATTATGTCAGTGACTCTACATCGTATATCTCTCAATTTGATTTAGACATCTCACTGTGATTTTGATCCTCAATTTTAGCTTTCCATCAGACATGTTCATTGGGGAATTCTTTGTTGAATACATAAACTAAGCCTATACAAAGAGTCACTACCAGTAACTATAAAGGGTCTAATATATGAATACCTTCTATTGTGAAAAATAATAACATACTCCTCTTTCTGATCCTCTGACCCTTTGGTATAATTTTTAAAGGCCAGTTCTAGGATAGTCAATGCTTGGAGGTTGAGAAGTATGCTACATTGCACTTAGTTATGCATTTGATTGTGGCCAAGAATTGTGATCACTTGCTCAACAAACTCCCACCAGGCACACTCTGGAAAGACATGGTCTTTTTTATCAGTTAGGAACATCTGCTAACCATGCTCACAGTGGGCCTACATAAGACTGTCATTTTCTACCTGGAAGAACTTCTCCTTCCTCATCAACTCCTTCTCTGGCATATGTATCTGTAAATGTAAATATACATATGCACAAGCTAGTGGCATGTTCTAGTCCTTCAAACTACAATCCCTCACTTACAACAAAGGCCAGTGACACCATGGACTGTGTTACTTCTCACCCACAAAGGAAACTCAGCCAGCATTCAGGGATAATTGGTGCATGCCTTGTGTTCTGAATGGATAAGGTCCATAGCAAGAAAAATACTACCTCCACCAAAAGTATAGATCGGTAACATTTTTCCCCTATACCCTGCCAGCCCCTGCAAGTGCTGCAGTGCTACAGGGTCTGACAGTGCACTTGACTGACATCATATGTTACTGAAAATGCCAATGCTATACACTATGAATGCCTCCTAAAGTAGGCCTGCTGCATGACCTTAGGCCACTGTTGTAGGGTTCCTGTCCTTAGTATGTGTGCAGCTCAACAGAAGGGTGCAGAGCATAAGGCAGGTCACATGCCATTTATGAGAAGGTCCATGACACCCCATAGTAAAACCCACATTGGACTTCCCACATGAGCAGTCCTGAAGAGCAATGTAGTCTTTATGATCAACCTTCCTCAACACAATCCCTGAAAGAGAAAAATAAAAGTGTGTTTGCTTCAAACATTCATGGAGCAATACCTAGACAGCACAGTTAGGCAGTCAATTTTAACCAGCTCCCCAGCAAACATGTGCATTCTCCCACTGCCTCTGCCTTCCACAGGATGTAACTGGAAAAATATATTGGACCCAACAGTGACAGAGGTCATGTCATACAGGTCTGTGCACTACAAGGTCTATTGCAATCACACCCCTGGTGACTCTGGCTGGATTGCTCCCCACTGTCAGAAGCATTTTGGGATACTGAATGAATGGCAACTCATCACACAAAGTTCTGCCATGTAACAGTGTCTTCTTCAGAACCCCCTCCCTTCAAGTAGGTTGTATAATGTGGGGATACTTATGGCAGTTACATGTAACCATACAAAATACATGTAACGTCAAAGTGAAATCTACATTGTGACACCCACTGTCCATAGCCTACCACAGAACCTATGCTCCACACTTCCTGCAGTACACCTCAGACTTCCTGCTGTGATAGGTAAATTATAATGGCAGCAAATGTCATACCACCCTCAAGTCAGTAGTCACTTTGTTGTCAACTCAAACCCATTCCCCAAGGAAACAACACATTAATCAACCAGCAACATGGATCTGCAACTGATGTACGAAAATAGTTTTCTAGCAATTACAGACAGTATTCCCAGCTCACCCATCTTATGAGTAATGTTAATGAAAGCCCAAAACTGAAATCTGTATCCAATAAAGGTCATTCTATGATTCGTCTGAAAGTGGCACATTCCATAGCTGGATGAGTATTGTAAGGGCTGTAGTTGTTTTTATTGCACAGTGAAGTGTCTCTTAGTGCAGTCATTACACTAATGTGCCTATTTAGAATAAATATCTCTGGATTACACTTTTATTGCTATGAGCGCAAGACCAAATCTGCACTTTGAGGTTTATCCAAGATTGTGAAGATGCATGCAGACTTTCAAAGTGCATTGCACATGTGGGTCAATGACCCTAGCAAAAGCATGCATACAACTTTTAATTATAACTCATAAAGATGCTAAAGTGCCAAACTGGAACAGATGTGCTTATTGTGCTGTTGTGATACTCTTGAAATGGATCTGTTCTCACCTTTACACCATACTACCTTGGTACGCCATGTATATATATCTTGCTGCAGTAGGTCACTCCAACTAAGCATGTAATTTTTCTTACAATGTGTCAGCAGTAGAAATGAATATCAGTGCAAATGTTCTCCTATAGTCTTCTGGACTGTGATTTGTAAAGTGTGTATGGCTTTAGAAGGCACTGAGAGTGACAGGGCTCCTTGTGGTGCTCTAAGGAATAAAAAAATATGTATGTACCTTATGTACAGAGACCCCCAGAAGTGCTCATCTGGATACTCCTTTAAAGGTCTCTAGTATAAGATGGATGCCTGACACAACCTTACCAGGGCAATGACTGATGCAATTGGCATCAACCACTCTGATGATGTAATGCCCTACAGTCTTTGAATTAATAAGTTCCTCAGACAACAAGTGTGAGACCAGTCTTCCTTATATAAATTCAATACAGATACAATATCTTTTAGATTCATAGGTTCATTTTAAATGATAATTTGATAAGTGAGGCCTACTTGATTCCATATTTTCTATTTTAAAATATTTTAAAGTTATTTGAAGGAATTGAACTATTTCTGCAATTAAAAATAAAGTTTCAAACATACAAGGCTTCAATTAGTTTATATATGCAATTTTTACAATATTTAAAGATTATATTAATGTATTTAGAGCGAGTGAAAAAATAAATGGAATATTGGTAAAGTTTGATAAAATGCATGTCATATCATTATTATTATTATTATAATACACTTAAAGACTGCAAGATCTTATATTTCTTATATTACATTAGGTCACGTGAATATCATTCAGACTACCCCATTTGAGGAATCCATCTATCTATCCATCCCCAACCCCTTTTCCCATTTTTGCACCTGGGGTTGGGATGTCACTTCAACAGTGACAATCATCTAGAGCCAAGGTTCATACCACTGGGGGGGCTAGCCCTGCTGCGGCTGTTCTTCCATATCACCCACTCATACACACACTCACACCTATGGCCAATTTAGAATGTCCAACCCACCTACAGCATGTCTTTGGAATGTGGAAGGAACACTGAGGAAACCTGCATAAACTCAGGGAGGACATGCAGACTCCATTCGAAAGGCACCCTAGCTGAGAACTGAACCAGGTAATCTCTTGTGAGGCAGCAACACTATCTGCTGTGTGATTGTGACACCCTCTGTTACTTTAAAGGAAGAAAAAACAGCATACATTTCTGTATTCAGAAAGCCTGTTTCGTTCCTTTCCGACATCCTTATATGATTTTTCATTGTTCTGCTTTGCTAAGTTGGATAACATAAAAGAGAAAATAATAATCCAGTTCATATAAATATTATTTTGAAACAGAGAAAGATATATTGAGGGGTCTTTAAACACTTAATGCTTAGGTTACCCTAAGTAGTTATAACATGGCCAAGTCTGTAACATATGGATCCAGCAGTCATCAAATCTTGTAGGTTAATGAGGACTGGAAAAGACTATGCTTGATTCCAAAATGGGAGTCATGCTCACAATGTCATCACATTGGGAGTTTTACACTGCTGGTGAATGTCAGTGCAAAATCACAAAGTAAATATGTAGTCCACTGAATTCAGTAGACTGTTGGAACATTGCAGTAGTGCCATGGAATCTGATACCATAAGGAGTACATACATGCTGGTAAGCCTAACCGCCTTCAGCACCAGGTCCCACATACAGGTGCAGCTGTTCTTTAGGCCAAGGGAAGACACCGAGCAGCCATGAGTTTCCAGAATTGTGGCTGTTTTCAGCATCATCCCAATTTTACAACAAGGATGCCTTTAATCATAATATTTGGAGTAAACTCTGACTGTCTTTACCCAGCACATCTCCTATGCATGCTAGTTCCATTGTCTGGATAGTGAGAATGCACTCAGAACACACTTGTTAACCATCATGCATGGAATCTTACATCTATCATAGCATGCTTGGATGGCAGATGTTCTCTACTATGCTACCTCAAGTCTTTCAGATTCTGTTCAAAAGTTTGGGAGATTTTAAATAGTTGTTAGTAGAAGCATCTTAATGACAAATAATCCACTTTTAAATTCTTTGTGAAAATTAGATCATATGTTTCTACAGAAATAATAATTATAAAAGGCTCCAAAAATATGTTCTCTTTTTCCATTATTACCACCTTGGCAATACAACACCTTGCTACTTGAATTATAACAGACTGTAATATTTAGCTCTTCTCATAGTATATTCCACTCACATTCCTCTTCATGGTTCAGAATGGTAAATAATATGTAAAAGACAAAAAAGGAAAATAGAAATTAAAAAAATAACACAAACTCATTCTATTATTATGATTAAATGAAAACACATTAAGAAATGTATTTTTAATTTCTTTTGAATGTATATTGTTGCACACAATGGAAGAACATTTATTTTAGAGAAATGCAAATGAACTGAATGATAACTCTACCCACAATAAGATTATATTCCTGTCTGACTTCATATGCAGTAGATTAACAATTTCTTAACTATTATGTTTATAGATACTAATATTTCTTTATACAATATCGTGATCAATACTAATTACTAATTATTAATAATTATTGTATAATACTTGTATAATAATAATTACTAATAATTATTGTATCAATAATAATTACTTGATACAACAATATATTTTTGGTCTGTATGGGCCCATAAAAATATGCTTTCCTTTGTATTTCCACAATCCTACCCCATGTACTCTCTCTCTCCTCACTCCCTAGTTTTCATATTAACTATATGTACTCTTTTCATCTCTGTTATCTTCATTTATATTCATATGTTTCAAAACACTTGGATCTTTTTCTAGTCAGTTTAAAAATACAAATATATCTTCATAATAACAGCTAATGAAATGGCCTATGAAAATATTAGTGCAATAGTGCAATTGTCATAAAAATTATTTTATTTAATAATTGAAAAGCATATACAGAAAATTATAGAAATAATGCCATTTGCAATAAGTTCAACAATGATGGCTTAGCATATGATATAAGGGTTTACTATCAAAATGTTGCCAGAAAAAAAATTTTGGTCAGAACATCGAATGAAAGAGCAAAAGTGACAATCTACGTCTGGACACAATGTCGAATCAGCTGAATGAATTCAGTAGATTTGACATTGTTGCCAAACAAAGCATGTGATTTCTGTATAGGAGCGCACTTACATGGAACTCCTACACCGTACATCATGTTTTTGCCAGGGGCAAGCCCCCCTGCACCCCTCTGTGGGGGGCTGTGCCCCCCACACCACTGCTTATTATATATTCCAACTCCAAGATCACGTTACAGTGAGGAAAGGGATGACTTTCCCAAACCTCACTGTACTGTGATCTCTGTGCAGTACTTCGAGTTCATATCAGCAAATGTACAGTAGCATTTGTTGACAGAAATTTCGAACATGGAATGCTCTGCAACATGGAAATTTGGACATCTGTCATTCGTTTTTCTGTCTGTGAAGCATCCACATTCATAATTTTGATTGTAAACCTGATATAAAAACAAATAAGATAATCCCCAAGGTTATAATAACAATATGTATAATAAATATGTAGAATGAAAATATAAGGCAAGATATTAAATAAATAACATGAGTCTTCACCATACCACCTTAGACTACATTAATAGAAGATATTAAGACCTGGATTCAAATTTATATGTATTAGAAACAACAAGGGTGAATTACAATAATAATGTCATTACATAAATATGAAAAGTCCAGAAAATGAATCTTTAGGACTATTGAGTAGTTAATAACTGACTCTTGTAAGAAACATGTATTCTTTAAATAAATTATAATTATCAATAGATGTGATCAATTTTGTATGTATCAGTTATATTAAAAAAATGCACAGTACCTCTGCAAAAGACAAGAAAGATTATTTGGATCAGACTCTCTAAAGATGAGTATAATATTATCAGAATGTAAAACAGCTAACTAAATCATAAGAATAAATAAAGTTTGATAGTTTGTTTGTAATACCTATCTAAATATATATAGGTATAGATAGAGGTCAATAGATTGATAGATATAGATATTTAAAGTAATATTAATAGATATACAAAGTAATATTGAATTAGCCATTTATATTTTTGAGAATTAGGTTCTAAAAATTATATCAGAAGATAAAAAGAAAAGCAGTTAATGCATAAGATATGGGGCAAGAGCAAAAATATATTGAGCATCTCCAAATGTTTTGCACTTCAGATATGATCCTAGCCTAAAGCTTTTTCCTGAAACTAAATCCCAAGTCAGAAAAAAATGAATGCAGCCATATAAATAGGTCTTCTTTCAAACATATGTCATACTTTAGGATAATGAATAATTTATATGAGTTATCTCATTACACATAACCAAGTATCCTCTATCTTTCTAGACTTATCGAAAGCTTTCGATATGGTCTCACACAACAAACTTATAAATTTCCTGTCTGAGCTGAATCTATGTGACTCTACCCTTCCCTGGTTCCAGGGCTACCTATCTTTGCTCCAGCAAACAGTAACATTGGCAACAAAACCTATTTCCCCTTCTTCCTGTGACCATAGGAGTTTCTCAAGGCTCTATATTAGGCCCTCCTACTCTTCTCAATATTTGCAAACAACCTTCATACCTCAGCCCTGCATGCCTCAGTCATGCAGTATACAGATGATTCTGCAGTGATATGTGCTGCTACTACACTACAAGAACTACAAACACTAACACAAGAGTCCTTCATAGCAGTAGAAATGTGGCTAACAAACTCCCACCTAATTCTGAATCCCCCAAAAAACAAACTCATGCTATTCCATCCCACTAAACCTACTATACCCCTCCCCACATTCAACATTGTATCAACAAACAGCACCATCATCTCACCCTCACGTCACACTAAACTTCTGGGAGTTGAAATATACAGCTACATGAGTTTTGACATACACTTATCCCAAACTATAAAAAGTACACAAAAAACTTGGTACACTGTATAGGAATAAGCAGTATCTTACTAAAACACAAAAACTACAATTTCCCAATCCCATCTGATCACAACTCTGGTCTATGCATCATCGTAAGAAAGCCTGAGTTAGCAAAACTAGACTCTGGTTATAACAAAATTGCCAGGTCTGCAGCAAACTCACCCTTTAGGTCATGCCACTGTACAGCACTCAGACAACTCAACTGGTTAGAACTCACCCAACTCCTACTCTTTAACCAACAAACCATGGCCCAGAGAATCTTCTATCAACCAGAGAAAACTCCTGCCCTGCAAAACCCATTACAGCCATACTCCAGTGCCAGAGCTTTGTGCTCTAGCAACAAACCATTTATGAAGATAACCAAAGCCAACAATCATGCCAGAGAATCCCTCTTCACAAACGTCATAGCCTAAATCTGGAATGACCTTCCTCCCAAAATAATATCTACCACAGCTTAAACTCAATTTAAAAAAATGGTAAAAACTCACATATTCAGCAAGTGGCTATGCCCACACACTGCTCCAACTTAAATTATCTCTTTCAGCTGATGCTATTACTTCTTTTAGGCTGACTTTAATGCTCTGTATACACATAGGTTCTTTAAGCTCTGAAAATAAGGAAGTACAATTTGTTTATAAAAACTCTTGTATGGGTTTTCTATCTGATTCTCTATAGAAGTTATACAATGTTTGTATGGAATCTGTTTCACTATGCTATGATCACGCATATGTAATGCCGTGTGATATATAATGTACTCAAATGTTTTGTTATCTTGTATGTATTATGTGAAGCTTTTCTCCTCAGGCCTCTGCTGAAAAAGAACCTGTGTCGAGTCAGACTTTCCCAGTAATCAAATGTAAAATAAAAAAAAATAAATAAAAAAGTATCCATACTATACATTTTCTGACTAGGAAAACAGTGACGAAGAAACAGAGACCAACTACCAGCTTAGTCTTCTTCTTCTTCTTTGTCTTTCGGCTTTTCCCGGTTAGGGGTCACCACAGCGGAACTCCGGTCCACTAATGATTGGCAGTAGATTTTTATGTGCTGGCTTGCCGGGCCTAACGCACAACCTTCAATGAAGGAACGCCCATTCACGCATGTCGCCACACAGAAGACGCTCTAACTGATAATCGAATGGGCAACGTCTAACTTTAAGGCGACACCGCTACCGCAGCACCACCTCCGCAGTAATATTTGATAAACCCCACAGATTTTAGGTTTTTTTTAACTGGACGATTTATACTAGGGGCCAGAATTCTTTCAATTTTTCAGTGGTTTTCTCTTTACAATATTTGTTCTAACTTAAGGAATTTGAACCATCTTAAGTAGGTGAATTATTCCAAGATGTTCTTAACACCAGTTCTTTATGAACTTAACTATAAAGGATCTGCAAGGAAAAGTCAGATTCATTGGAGGCTTACCCATAGCTTTCTGTACTTGTCTTGCCATATAATAATCCTTGTTGACTCAAAACCACGGGGGTAAGAGTGGTGAGTAATGTTTTCCATGCTGGACCTGTTTTCTATGCTCTTTATATCATTGATTTCTGAGTCATGTGTCTGTGTATAAATACATATGTGTGTGTGTATGTGTGTGTGTGTGTGTGTGTGTGTGTGTGTGTGTGTGTGTGTGTGTGTGTGTGTGTGTGTGTGTGTGTGTATATGTGTGGGTATATATATATATATATATATATATATATATATATATATATATATATATATATATATATATATATATATATATATACATGTTCATAGGTGGGTGCCCTGGAGCCTTTACAAGCCTAGCCCATAAAAAACAAAAAAACAAAAAAAATTGTATATATGTATATATATATATATATATATATATATATATATATATATATATATATATATATATATATATATATACACAAAAACAAATTGTTACCACTCAGGAACTACTGCCACTCATCCAAACAATAAGTAAAATACACCAAACAGTAGGTCTGATGAAGCAAATGTGTTATTTGTGAAAGGGATTACCTCTGTTATATGTTTTATTTGGTATTAAACATCACTTTGAAGATTTTAGATTCTGTTGTCTGCTGTGTTCTGCCACAAGGACTGTTTGGTATATATATATATATATATATATATATATATATATATATATATATATATATATATAAAAAATTGTTGAGACCATATGATCGACTTTCGGAAACATTGAAGTGTTTGTACCTAGATTGCTAGATTGCTGTACACAGGGAATAGGGGAGCATACCTTTCCCCCAGTGTAATGTGACCTCAGAGATGCTACATGTGTGTCTCCCTGCAGAAATGAGGTTTAGGAACAAACTAAGTTGTCCAGGGACATCTTCAAGGAAGGGTCAGGTAGGAATTTCTAACGGGAGTTAAGATGGGAGTGGAAGAAGGTTAGTGTGGTGGGGATGGAAGTAGGTGGTTTGGGAGGAAATGAGGTAAGTGCAAGGAGGGGCTTAACTGGTTTTGCATGAATGTAACTGGTAAGAGATCAGATTTTGGCATGAACTTGCTGCGAATTACATCCATGACAACCAGTAGGTACTGTAGAGGAGGTAGGCCTTGGATTAGGTTTGGTCAGGAAGCTTGGAGGAGCATGTGTTTTTTGTGTATCATTATCCTCTGAATTACTGCTCCCTTTCATTGTGCCTAGGCTCTGGTCTTTGGTTGAATTCGTTGGCTGGTTTTGAATGTGGTGGTGGCATGTATTTCTTATGACTGAGGGTTTAACTAGTGCGAGTGTTGGCAGCCAAGCATTTATACCACATGATTTACTATTTTCCTTGGTGGTGATTGCGGGTTGAGTATTCATTTCCCATCGGACAGCTTTTCATTGGTGATGTGCTCACTGGGTAAGAAGCAGGCTCAAATAATGTTTCATTGCTGTGCATGCACAGTTGTTTTTGGAGCCGTTTAACCAAAGATCCAGCAGGCTGACTGGGTGATTGCCTCTCATCTGTCCAGATTTTCGCAGAATGTACAGATTCTAGCTTTTGATTTGGTCTGCACCTCATGAAATTTATGGTTTTCTGGTAAAAGCCTGAAGTCTGAAATCAGTAACTAATGATGCTCATTTGAGTTTCAGATTACATATCCATCAGAAAATGCATATCACTCCAAAATTCACTATTCTAGCAACTGTCTAAGAGCAATATTTAAAACCTGTTACTACTTTGAGGCTTTTGTCTCCAATTACTGTTGTCTCTTTTTGGATTTCTTGCATTAAGAAGTTGAGGGGTATGATTCTCACCCCTATTTGATCTATATAATGATATACATTGTTTCACATTTTGGAGATGAAAGATGGAGAGCTATGCAGGAGACCACAGCCAGAAGAAGTCACATGGTCTTACTGTTCAACTGCTCGCTATTACATCAGCCATAAAAAAAATAAATAAAATAAAATAAAAAAATAAACAAGAGTTATCACACAAAACCCTATTCACTCAGGGGAGTCCAGAAACAGTCTTGAATGCACAGTGGGATTGGACCCCATTGTAAAGCTACACAGACAGCACATTACAGCAGAAGTGACTTTCATAACACCAACTCTATACACACACACACACACACACACACACATATATATATATATATATATATATATATATATATATATATATATATATATATATAGTATACACATATGTGTATGTATATATATATATATATATATATATATATATATATATATATATATATATATATATATATATAGTATACGATATGTGTATGTATATATATATATATATATAAATATATATATATATATATATATATATATATATATATATATATATATATATATATATATATATATATATATATATATATATATATATATATATATATATAGAGGTACATAATCCTCTGCTTAGCCACTTAATGTCCATTCATTTTCCATATGTTTACATATTGTCCTTCAGGAATGCATGCTAGCACAAAACTCTTGATTTTGGCAACATTCTAAATTATAAGAGCAATATAAAAACGTATCCTTGGTGCCCAGTCACTTTGGCTTGGAGTAGATTTATTGAGCTAATAGGCTCAGCTAGATTAGGTGCTGCAGCACCAAATGAGCTGTCAGTGCAGCCTGAGTTCTGTTTTTGTTTTATATATGCAGTGGGAATCATGGTGTGGACATTAGGTTGGAGAGGTTCTATGTCTACTGTGCCTGCCTTTTCGCAGGCTGCAAGCTCATTGAGGTAGCAGTGTATTCCGTGCATCTATGGTGGGGCTTGTAGTCTGTAGTGATGGAAGTGTGCCTGCGTTAAGGATTGGTGGTTGGTGGGTGTTCGGGGGAAGTGCTCGCACCTTACCTCTGCTAGGCATACCTTTCCACTGTGCAGATTTTAAAATGTACAGCTTTTCACACAATGTCCAGATTTTTTCTTCATATGTTTGGTCCATTTCATAAAAATGGTAGTTTTTTGGCAATTAGTGGCAAATCATTAATTACTGAAGTTAGAAAATAATGGCATACATTTGGGTTTCAGACTTCATACCATTCAAAAATTCATGCAAATGCAAAACCTGTTACTCTATCAAATTGCTAAGTTTGTAAGAGCAATATAAATTGTCCCTATTTGTAGCCTTGTCCCATTTTGGTTTATGACTTTGTCCAGACTTTTTGCTCTAAGAGGTTGAAAGGTATGTACAGAATGTCCAGGCCTTTGCTTCATATTTTGGTCCATTGTTTCATAAAATTGTAGTTATCTGGCAAATTACTGGCAAGTCATTAAAGAAGTTAGAAATAACAGACTTTTGAGTTTCAGACTTCCTACCATTGAGAAAATTCATGCTAATGCAACACTGATTATCTATCAACTTTCTAAGTTTGTAAGAACAGTAATTAAAAATAAATTGTCCCTAGTTTTGGGCCTTTATCCCACTTTTATTTATAGCTTTGTCCAGATATTTTGCTTCAAGAGGGTGAGAGGTATGGCTTGCATGCACTTTTACCAGACTTTGCTACTCCCCAAATGTGGCAGAATGGATGGATTTTATCTCATAATTTAGGCCCGTTCTTCAAACTTTGGGGGGTCCTTGATTTTTGAGTCCTCAGGCCTGAAAGCTAACTTAATGCAGATTGTAAGGTGTGGGCATAGTGATAATGTGTTTGCTTCATAGACACACAGTAAAGGGTCTGATTCCCATCTTTGATTGGTGGTCAATGGAGGGGGGGGGGAGTCATGGAGCCTGTATGTATGGAGGGGCTGAAATGGTAAGCACAGTACTTTTAATATTATCCCAGCAAGGTAGTTAACCTAAAATGAACCAATGAAAAGGATGGAGCAGTTCTTCATTTTTCCCATCACTTTCTCTGAAAGGTTGAGCGGAAGGCAAGCATTAGCAGAAGACCACAGATATAGTCTCACTTGCTCTTAAAGTTGAGGAGTTCTTGTGCGAAAAGTGGGTGGGCATACAGTTTCTGGGTGGTGGGGGGGTCAGAGATTTAGTGAATATCTCTTTCACTGATCTTACTAGCGTGCTTGGATTCATTCACCCATGTGGTCACAATCAAGGTTATTTGTGCCACTTTGCATTAATTTGTTTCACTAAAAGTTTGCAGTTAAAGTTTGTTTGATGCACATAATGCTAAGAATGGTGCCTTTTCAGCAAGTTGAAGTGTTTGTCACTTGTGAGAACAAGTGGCTGGTGAAGTTGGTGGCTTTTCCATGGAGATCTGCAACCTGTTGTAAGTTTGGTATTGTTATGGAGGGTTATGTTAGGTAAAGCCTCCCCTTTACATGGATGCCATCACAGGCTCTGTAATCTGCTATATTGGCAGAAGTATGGAATGCTTTAATTTTCTTTACCCTAATTGTTTCTCCCTCCATCTCCAAGATGAGGAACCCTGCCACTTATAATGTGGAACAAATGGGTAAAAGGTGAAACACTTACTAATGGCTCACGAACAACTTTAACTAGGAAGCTCATAGGATGGTTAAAATGTGATCATTTTATTTATAGAATAGACCTTTTAATGAAATAATATAATTCAGTTTTATTTACCATTGAAATCAGTTAAACTGTTAACATGGAATGTGTGACAGACTTTTTCAATGTGGAACTTTGAGGAATATGAACTTTTATGACCCCAAATGAGGAACATTCCTCGAAATGAGGTACACTTCAAAGGTATGATGTTATGGAGCTATGTTACTGTTTGTTTTACGTATCTTAATTTGCATTACTGGGTACATGTTATTGTTAGAACCACTTGTAGAGCAAAGCAGCACATGGGAGACACTACCAAGGTTGCATTCTCTAACAGATGACTATGTAGTTTCTTTAAATTTTTAATTTCTGTAAGAGTGATTGTGCAGGGATATCCTTGTAGTGCTTGTTTACAGAAATGCTCCTGAAACTGTTTTGCGGAATAAGTTAGCTTGGCCTATACAGTGCGGTATTTGATGTTGTATGGAAATCACGAGGTAACTCAGGTAGTTTGATATTTAAATTACCCCTCATCTGCAGTATTTAGTCATGCCATACTTGAGTGATAGCTCAGTTTACGTTTGCATTTTAACAGAGTCATTTAAAAGCATAGGTTCAGTTACTGCTGCTTGTGTCATAAAACCATTTTTGCTGCAGTATGTTCCTTTGCTGGCTGTGAAAGGATTTGCTGAGGGATACAGTGGTGCCAGGTTATTGAGGATAGGGGATATGATGCAGGGTAATGGCTGTATAGTTGATGAACAAGGCAGACTTTGGCAGCGCCTGATGTTGTCATTAAGAAGTTGGGTTTATGTGTGTGCTGAAGATTTACAGTTTTCTTTTCTTTTGCAGACGGGGAAGTGCAGAGTGGACATCAGTCAGTGCTGCCTGCAGGTGGTGGACATGAAAGGTGATTGATGCTGCTGTGGTGGATGTTCTGGCTGATGAAGTGGTGCACAATGAGACCACAGGTTATCCTGCTTTATTAGGTACTCATTTATGTAGATCAGAGTGTGTGATATAATATACCCTTAAGAAGCTTTCCAGTGAGTTAGCACATGCATATAAGTACTGAGCACGTGCAAGCAAGAGAGACATTTTTAGTGAGCAGCCGAGTGAGAGCATGCAAGTATGTATATGTAGTCAGTCAGTTAGCTAGATAGGTCGTTTACGTTTAATGTTCCTGCTATCCATCCTGATGTATTTGTATACAATAAATGACTTAAATGAGCACCCAAGCCTCAATGTCTTCTTAATGCACATAAAAAGGGCAACAATTTAGGAATGTCAGAATTGATGCAGTTTGGGAGTAGTGTGGGGACAGGTGAGGATGAGATACATCAGGGGCAGGGAGAAGCAGGTTTGGGGTTTTTTATGGGAAGTTCAGAGTTGTCCACAGGAAGGCAGAGTCACACCAGTATGAGGAAGGGTCAGACTTTGTGGGCATGGTAGTGAGGTTTAAGTTTTACTTGGGTAAGACTGTGCCGATGGGTTGTCTGGTGGCCTGTGCTACTTTGAGAATTAGCACTGTTGGTGAAATCCAAGGACAAGGGTGGATTAAGGATGCTTTGAAGCTCTTGAGGCTCCTGAATTTTGCATGTCAGGCAGTTCACCTGGGTTGCTTTGTGGGTTCACGGTCCCCTTTTTTAATCAACCTTCATTGAGTGAGGGTTAATAAGTTGGTGCATGCTGACTTGGCAATGAGATAGGCTTGTGTTTAGTAGTTTCATGGTATGGCATTTTGGCAGGCAGATTGGGTTGTTCAAGGGGAATTGCAATTGTTTATAGATGTGGCAGCAAATTTGGGGATGGGGGCATATTTTGGGGGGAATATTTTTTGGCTCGCTGTCCGGCAGAATGAAAGGACATTTGGAGGAGGGATGTTAACTGGTTGGAGTTAGTTTCAGTTTAGCCTGCATCAAAGGCTAGCAGGAAAAGTTGCAGGGAAAAGGGTTAACTTTCATTTGGACAATAGGGCAGTGGTACAAGCCCCTGGTGTTGCCAGATGAGGTGTGTCAGGTTGGCTTGGAATGATCAGATATGTGGTACAAGAATCCTAGGCAGCTTTTAATAGGAAGGTTTATGGTAGGGCATTGCAAGATTTTAATTGTGTGATACAGCTGCTTGGGGAGGAAGGAGTTTGTTGGGAAGGATTGTTGTTGAAATATGGGATTCAGGCTTGGGAATGAGATACGGTTTTTCAGTCTGTCAAGGTAGATCTAGCTGCAATTAGTGTAATTGAATGGGTGGCAGGGTTATGTGACTGTGATCATATGTTGAAGGATTGGGGTAGGGTTGATAGTGTGAAGACTGCCAGATGATTGCCATTGACAAGGCAGGTTTGAAGGTTTTGTTGCGGGGATTCGCTTTGGTCAGTGGAGATTCATAGGACTATACTTGTAACATTCATTTTCTGGCTGCATTATGTATTTCTTGGATGTCAGATTTATATTGGTTGTTGGTTTAGTGGGATTTTCAATTTTCTTTCTCCATACATATTTGCTTGGATAGATCTAAAACAGATCAGTGGAAAGGGCAGGCAGCTAGTATTGGGAAAGGGCAGGAATGAGTGGTTGTGTCTGGGGTGGGATTGAGCTTAGAGGTTGCTGTGGTCTTCATGTTGGGAGTCCTCTGGACTTTGTTTTGTTCTATAAGGGGTAAGGTGATGATGCATGATCTCTTTGGGTATATCATGAGGAGAGTTTTTCAGTGTGTTGGTTTTCTGGGAGAGAGGTTTCCATTTGCTCTTCATGCTTTGGACGGGTATCAGATTTAGCAAGGGAAGGCATATTGATCAAACTCATTAACATGGTGGGTTGTTGGTCATCAAGTGTTTTCTTGTACTGTAGCAGGTAATTGGGTATGGTGACTGGCTTACTATTGAAGTACTTTTCTGGGAAAGGAAATCTTATTTTGGTGTGCTTACCTCCAATGGGCAGCAATAGGAAACTGCAATTAGGCTGGATGGACCACGATTGGGTTTGCACTGTTTCTGGTGGCATTGAGCTCCTTAGTGTCCATGGTAATACATTAGGCAGGTAATGATCTGGGTATAATTCTGAAGTTACAGTTGGTAGCTAGGGTAAGTCAGGATTTGTTTATTTCAAAGAGGTTATACTCAGGTATGTGGATTGTGTGATTGGAGTTACTGCCATGGTTATTTTGGCTTTGGATAGGACTCATTGATTTGTTAATTTTGGCTAGTTAAGCAACTGGCTGCTTTGGGTAGTGCAATGGGATGTTGATGCCAGGGATAAGTTTTGGTTAATCTGGCAAATTACTGGCAAGTCATTAAAGAAGTTAGAAATAACAGACTTTTGAGTTTCAGACTTCCTACCATTGAGAAAATTCATGCTAATGCAACACTGATTATCTATCAACTTTCTAAGTTTGTAAGAACAGTAATTAAAAATAAATTGTCCCTAGTTTTGGGCCTTTATCCCACTTTTATTTATAGCTTTGTCCAGATATTTTGCTTCAAGAGGGTGAGAGGTATGGCTTGCATGCACTTTTACCAGACTTTGCTACTCCCCAAATGTGGCAGAATGGATGGATTTTATCTCATAATTTAGGCCCGTTCTTCAAACTTTGGGGGGTCCTTGATTTTTGAGTCCTCAGGCCTGAAAGCTAACTTAATGCAGATTGTAAGGTGTGGGCATAGTGATAATGTGTTTGCTTCATAGACACACAGTAAAGGGTCTGATTCCCATCTTTGATTGGTGGTCAATGGAGGGGGGGGGGGAGTCATGGAGCCTGTATGTATGGAGGGGCTGAAATGGTAAGCACAGTACTTTTAATATTATCCCAGCAAGGTAGTTAACCTAAAATGAACCAATGAAAAGGATGGAGCAGTTCTTCATTTTTCCCATCACTTTCTCTGAAAGGTTGAGCGGAAGGCAAGCATTAGCAGAAGACCACAGATAGAGTCTCACTTGCTCTTAAAGTTGAGGAGTTCTTGTGTGAAAAGTGGGTGGGCATACAGTTTCTGGGTGGTGGGGGGTCAGAGATTTAGTGAATATCTCTTTCACTGATTTTACTAGCGTGCTTGGATTCATTCACCCATGTGGTCACAATCAAGGTTATCTGTGCCACTTTGCATTAATTTGTTTCACTAAAAGTTTGCAGTTAAAGTTTGTTTGATGCACATAATGCTAAGAATGGTGCCTTTTCAGCAAGTTGAAGTGTTTGTCACTTGTGAGAACAAGTGGCTGGTGAAGTTGGTGGCTTTTCCATGGAGATCTGCAACCTGTTGTAAGTTTGGTATTGTTATGGAGGGTTATGTTAGGTAAAGCCTCCCCTTTACATGGATGCCATCGCAGGCTCTGTAATCTGCTATATTGGCAGAAGTATGGAATGCTTTAATTTTCTTTACCCTAATTGTTTCTCCTTCCATCTCCAAGATGAGGAACCCTGCCACTTATAATGTGGAACAAATGGGTAAAAGGTGAAACACTTACTAATGGCTCACGAACAACTTTAACTAGGAAGCTCATAGGATGGTTAAAATGTGATCATTTTATTTATAGAATAGACCTTTTAATGAAATAATATAATTCAGTTTTATTTACCATTGAAATCAGTTAAACTGTTAACACGGAATGTGTGACAGACTTTTTCAATGTGGAACTTTGAGGAATATGAACTTTTATGACCCCAAATGAGGAACATTCCTCGAAATGAGGTACACTTCAAAGGTATGATGTTATGGAGCTATGTTACTGTTTGTTTTACGTATCTTAATTTGCATTACTGGGTACATGTTATTGTTAGAACCACTTGTAGAGCAAAGCAGCACATGGGAGACACTACCAAGGTTGCATTCTCTAACAGATGACTATGTAGTTTCTTTAAATTTTTAATTTCTGTAAGAGTGATTGTGCAGGGATATCCTTGTAGTGCTTGTTTACAGAAATGCTCCTGAAACTGTTTTGCGGAATAAGTTAGCTTGGCCTATACAGTGCGGTATTTGATGTTGTATGGAAATCACGAGGTAACTCAGGTAGTTTGATATTTAAATTACCCCTCATCTGCAGTATTTAGTCATGCCATACTTGAGTGATAGCTCAGTTTACGTTTGCATTTTAATAGAGTCATTTAAAAGCATAGGTTCAGTTACTGCTGCTTGTGTCATAAAACCATTTTTGCTGCAGTATGTTCCTTTGCTGGCTGTGAAAGGATTTGCTGAGGGATACAGTGGTGCCAGGTTATTGAGGATAGGGGATATGATGCAGGGTAATGGCTGTATAGTTGATGAACAAGGTAGACCTTGGCAGCGCCTGATGTTGTCATTAAGAAGTTGGGTTTATGTGTGTGCTGAAGATTTACAGTTTTCTTTTCTTTTGCAGACGGGGAAGTGCAGAGTGGACATCAGTCAGTGCTGCCTGCAGGTGGTGGACATGAAAGGTGATTGATGCTGCTGTGGTGGATGTTCTGGCTGATGAAGTGGTGCACAATGAGACCACAGGTTATCCTGCTTTATTAGGTACTCATTTATGTAGATCAGAGTGTGTGATATAATATACCCTTAAGAAGCTTTCCAGTGAGTTAGCACATGCATATAAGTACTGAGCACGTGCAAGCAAGAGAGACATTTTTAGTGAGCAGCCGAGTGAGAGCACGCAAGTATGTATATGTAGTCAGTCAGTTAGCTAGATAGGTCGTTTACGTTTAATGTTCCTGCTATCCATCCTGATGTATTTGTATACAATAAATGACTTAAATGAACACCCAAGCCTCAATGTCTTCTTAATGCACATAAAAAGCGCAACAATTTAGGAATGTCAGAATTGATGCAGTTTGGGAGTAGTGTGGGGACAGGTGAGGATGAGATACATCAGGGGCAGGGTGAAGCAGGTTTGGGGTTTTTTTATGGGAAGTTCAGAGTTGTCCACAGGAAGGCAGAGTCACACCAGTATGAGGAAGGGTCAGACTTTGTGGGCATGGTAGTGAGGTTTAAGTTTTACTTGGGTAAGACTGTGCCAATGGGTTGTTTGGTGGCCTGTGCTACTTTGAGAATTAGCACTGTTGGTGAAATCCAAGGACAAGGGTGGATTAAGGATGCTTTGAAGCTCTTGAGGCTCCTGAATTTTGCATGTCAGGCAGTTCACCTGGGTTGCTTTGTGGGTTCATGGTCCCCTTTTTTAATCGACCTTCATTGAGTGAGGGTTAATAATTTGGTGCATGCACTTGGCAATGAGATAGGCTTGTGTTTAGTAGTTTCATGGTATGGCATTTTGGCAGGCAGATTGGGTTGTTCAAGGGGAATTGCAATTGTTTATAGATGTGGCAGCAAATTTGGGGATGGGGGCATATTTTGGGGGGAATATTTTTTGGCTCGCTGTCCGGCAGAATGAAAGGACATTTGGAGGAGGGATGTTAACTGGTTGGAGTTAGTTTCAGTTTAGCCTGCATCAAAGGCTAGCAGGAAAAGTTGCAGGGAAAAGGGTTAACCTTCATTTGGACAATAGGGCAGTGGTACAAGCCCCTGGTGTTGCCAGATGAGGTGTGTCAGGTTTGCTTGGAATGATCAGATATGTGGTACAAGAATCCTAGGCAGCTTTTAATAGGAAGGTTTATGGTAGGACATTGCAAGATTTTAATTGTGTGATACAGCTGCTTGGGGAGGAATGAGTTTGTTGGGAAGGATTGTTGTTGAAATATGGGATTCAGGCTTGGGAATGAGATAAGGTTTTTCAGTCTGTCAAGGTAGAGCTAGCTGAAATTAGTGTAATTGAATGGGTGGCAGGGTTATGTGACTGTGATCATATGTTGAAGGATTGGGGTAGGGTTGATAGTGTGAAGACTGCCAGATGATTGCCATTGACAAGGCAGGTTTGAAGGTTTTGTTGCGAGGATTCGCTTTGGTCAGTGGAGATTCATAGGACTATACTTGTAACATTCATTTTATGGCTGCATTATGTATTTCTTGGATGTCAGATTTCTATTGGTTGTTGATTTAGTGGGATTTTCAGTTTTCTTTCTCCATACATATTTGCTTGGATAGATCTAAAACAGATCAGTGGAAAGGGCAGGCAGCTAGTATTGGGAAAGGGCAGGAATGAGTGGTTGTGTCTGGGGTGGGACTGAGCTTAGAGGTTGCTGTGGTCTTCATGTTGGGAGTCCTCTGGACTTTGTTTTGTTCTATAAGGGGTAAGGTGATGATGCGTGATCTCTTTGGGTATATCATGAGGAGAGTTTTTCAGTGTGTTGGTGTTCAGGGAGAGAGGTTTCCATTTGTTCTTCATGCTTTGGATGGGTATCAGATTTAGAAGGGAAGGCATATTGATCAAACTCATTAACATGGTGGGTTGTTGGTCATCAAGTGTTTTCTTGTACTGTAGCAGGTAATTGGGTATGGTGACTGGCTTACTATTGAAGTACTTTTCTGGGAAAGGAAATCTTATTTTGGTGTGCTTACCTCCAATGGGCAGCAATAGGAAACTGCAATTAGGCTGGATGGACCACAACTGGGTTTACACTGTTTCTGGTGGCATTGAGCTCCTTAGTGTCCATGGTAATACATTAGGCAGGTAATGATCTGGGTATAATTCTGAAGTTACAGTTGGTAGCTAGGGTAAGTCAGGATTTGTTTATTTCAAAGAGGTTATACTCAGGTATGTGGATTGTGTGATTGGAGTTACTGCCATGGTTATTTTGGCTTTGGATAGGACTCACTGATTTGTTAATTTTGGCTAGTTAAGCAACTGGCTGCTTTGGGTAGTGCAATGGGATGTTGATGCCAGGGATAAGTTTTGGTTCAGAGGATGGAGTACACCTGAATGATTTTGGTTTGGACCTCTTTAGTGTACACTTAGGTACATTTGGAGGCTTTGCTGAAGGTTTCTGGAGTGAATGAGGGGGAACAGCATGTGTCTTGCTAGTTGGCAGGGAAGTGGAGCAGGCTTGTCCCTGTTTTGTTCCTATGCAAAAAAGACAATTTCAAAAAATGTATCTGTATGATGAGTTCTCATCTCTGTGGTCTTAGACCATGTAAATGTGGATATTAAGGATCCACTGTTTCACAGACATTAACATGTCTAGGTTAGAGCCTTGACGCCATGGCACTAACATGAAACATTGGAAAGATTAACAGTATATGCTACCTACAGAGAGGGTTTAGGGAGAAGAAAAAATGGAACACATATACTCAAGCTTTGACATTCTAACATTTTACTTCTGGAGCAATATATCCATTTTATCAAATGTATTCTTTTTCATTTTACAGTTGACATCTGCATATTTTTGATATTTGCAACAGTTAACCTAACAAATCATGTCACAGCAATGCCAAATATATGCAGTACAGCAGTACCTATCTTTTGTGAATAGTAACTGTCTTCTGATACATTTGTAAACTGATGGCATTATTGTTTGCATGCATTTAGATATGTATTGTTTGTTTGTTTCTTTTTCATGTACTTCATGTAACTTACACACACTTTGCAGTCACAGACATGTTTATCTGTTAAGCATATTTTCAGAAATGTGTTTTTAATGTTTTATCTCATATTTTTTTGTAAGTGTATTCTCCCTGACACACTCTCTATAAGGGTACATCAAAGTGGCAAGATTGTTAAACGTGTCTGTATCACATTATCACATTGTAATAATGTCTAACAGCTACAATATCGAAAATGCCATTCAGCAAAACTGCTCTTGTGGGGGGGGGGCACCCCTCACACCCCCCGCTAATTATATATACCAATTCCAAGATTGCACTACAGTGAGGAAAGGGCAAATTTTCCGATCCTCACTGTACCGTGATCTCACAAAAAACATTTTGCTATACGGCATTTTCATAACATTGTAGCCGTTCAATATTTTGACAATGCAACAATGTGATATAGACCCTTGTTAAACACTTAATTATTCATATATTATTGCTAATGAGTCACACTTGCGAGTCCTTAGTAAGCCCACTTATCAGTACTCCTTCATGTACTGCTAGTGCATGTGCCCAGCACTAGCAATGTCCACACACAAGGTTTATCTGCCAAGTACTCTGAGCAGATTATTTGATTCATGACATATAATGAGCTTTTTACTTAGTTTATGTATTCAGAGTGTCCAGTGTGTGTGTGTGTGTGTGTGTGTGTGTGTGTGTGTGTGTGTGTGTGTGTGTGGAGGTGGGTGGGGGGTGATTTGTACTATATAAGCACAATCCAGTGCTAAGGCACCAGTATCATATTAAGGGAAACTTCTTGGATTCACCAACTTGAGATACTGCTGTTTGATTGCTGCAGTTGTACTATTTTTTCAGACTTTCATCCTGTCAAGGTATGTGAAGTTTCTTTACAGTTAATATTTAAACAGTTGTGATGGTTTGTACTTCAAATAACATTGCATGAAGTCTGCAGTTTGTTCATTTGTATTGGTATAGAATGTTTAACAGTTGTTGACATATCCTCATCTAATGTTACATGCCTTCATAACAACATTTCTCTGAGGATTTTAAAATGTGTGAACATTTTATATTAGTTGCAATGTGAAAGTTACATTTTAGACCAAAACTGCGTTAAGCCTATTATATATGATTGACATCATCAAAGATGATCCCAAATGATACCATTCTCATTTCATACACTTGATTCATTGTCAATGCTGCTGTCTCTTTTGGACTTACAATGTTTTTCGTCCTAAGCATTTTGGCACTGAATTGCTTGTAGATGGAAGGGATTTATAGTTATGTATTACATGTGTGTATTCATACAGATCAGTTAATTTCTGTTAATGATGCCTGCATAAATGCATATTTGTTTTCTTCCCAGTCAACTGACACACGTATTTTTTTGTGTTTTTTCTAACTCACATACAGGTATATGGCTCATAAAAAATCTGGGCCACGTAAACCTGCAACCTCACAAGCTGAGAATGAGGGGGTCTATATTATATGTTCGAAGTTTGAAAACTTTGAACATTAAATAATCGAATTTAAATGTTAGAAGTTTCAAACATCGAACATAAAATAAAAAAAACCCCAAAAACAAATGGAACTTACCTGACTAGTGTAGGCAGGGAGCAAGCCCCCTGCATCTCCCACATGGGGGGGGGGGGCATGCCCCCCACCGCCGCTCTTTAAATATACCAACTCCGAGACTGCACTATAGTGCGGTACAGGGAAGATTTCCCTTACTGCACTGTAGTGCGGTCTCAGAGTTAGTATATTTAAAGAGTGGGAGGTGTGGGGGGTGCAGAGGGGCTTGCCCCCTGCCTACAGCCATTAGTTTTCGGTTGTTTTTTTTTTACATATGTTCGAAGTTTTATAACTTTGAACATTTAAATTCGATATTTTAATGTTCGAAGTTATAAAACTTCGAACATATGATATAGACCCAGAATGAGGTAATAGTACAGGCCATCCATCAATATGGATCATGTATCTTACAGAAAGTCTTAGCTGAAAAACCCTTCTGTGACTGTATCTGGAGGCAGGTGGTTGATGTGAGAGGCCACAGCAGTGAGTACAAACACATCAGACATCAGGCCAGTGACATGACTGACATGACCATGAAAAGAGTCAGTGCTATAGCATAGGTATGAGGTGTTCCTGTGCAGTGTAAGGAGTTTAGGCAGCTCATTGCTGAATGTGGTATAGCATTAAGTACATTTTATATATGGAAGGACAGAAGGTGAGATAGAGAGAGAAATAAAGACAGGAGAGAGGGAACATGGAGAGGAGAGAGAGAGAGGATAGAGATATAAGTGCATACACTCTTTATTTATATACATAAGTAGGTGAGGTCTGTCATTAATATGTCATCTTCGTTTTAATGCTTATTAACCCTCTTTCCATTTTGTTGTCTAGGTGGATCTACTTTGTAATATCAAAGTTCCAAAACACCGAAGACCAAAACACCGAGATGAGAATCACGAATGTTAAAATGCCACATCATGTAAATATTCCCAGGTCAAGTAAACATTTGCCAAACACCATATTAAAACACACTGCGCTAATTAAAACCCACCTAGGTGGGGGGCTCTGTCCCCACACCCCCCCCCAACTATATATACCAACTCCAGGATTGCACTACAGTGAGGAATAGGGAAAGATTCCTCATGTTGGTCAAGTGTTTACTTGCCCTAGGAATACTTACACAGTTCAACATTTTAACATTCGTGATTCTCGTCTTGGCTTTTTGGTCTTTGGCTTTTTGGAATTTTGATATTATGAAGTAGATCCATCTAAGCACATCTGATACTGAGGTTCCATAGGTTCATAGGTTCATAGGTTGGTACTAGGCTATCAGCCCTAGGGCCTATACAAGCCTAGCCATAACAATTCCCTGGCTATTTCTTCCCACACTATTTACTTCCCTGGACCCCTGTCTAGCAGGACGACTGACATAATCCCCGGGATGAATTCCCTTTCTCCCATCCAATCGTCAAGGTTCCTTTTGAAGAGGACCAAAGAGGCACTCTGCTTGACATGTATGGGCAATCTATTCCAGAGTCTGGGGAGTCTCTGGGTCAGGAACCTATCCCTCCAGCATGTTTTGTTTATTGTGATGACAAGGTTTAGCCCCTGGAGTGTGTGGCTCTGAGGGATTGGGATTTCTTTAAGTGTAGCATGTCCAACAGCTCTGGGTTTGACATGGCCTTGTATGTTAAGCAAAGATCGCCTCTGAGTAGACGATATGTGACAGAGTATAGCTGGAGTTTTTTAAGGCGGTCAGCGTAGGGCATCTGCTTTAGGCCTGTGATTCTTTTATATAAATGGTATGGCCATACCTTTTCTACTTTTATTAATTAATAGACTTTTCCCTGTAGTCTACCTTAAATCCTTTTTAAGTGCACTAGGATTATTATTGCTTAACTCAGGGTTACATAGCATGACTCTGATAATTTTTTCTTGTATGTCTCTCGTTGTTGTGTTTTATTACTCTAATCACACGTGAGCCTCATGCCAGCACTGTGGAGCTCTTACCACCTGATGTCAGAGTATTGGTAGCCTTTGATGATAATGGTGGTGATGAAAAGGCACAGTTCAGGGTTGCAAAGGGTCAGACTGACACAGAGGTTGTGACTCCCACACTCTCCCGGCCACAGAATGGACACATGCAGAATGCCAATGCATGCCCATGACACGGAGCCATTTGAGATAGGACAGGTTGAGGGTTACATATTTGATGGTGTGGAGCTCTTTTATAATGTGGTTATTCCAGTTACAGAGCTGACAGTCTCCCTCTAGCTATTATGGGGGGAAGTACTGTAAAGGGGTCAATAGAGGTACTCAGAGGAGACCTGTTTTCCTCTCTCCCCATAATGTTGGTGTGTCAGAAGATGCCACACAATGTGTGTATAGGGCCATCATGGAGATACATGCATGTTCTACCATGGCCTCAAAAGAGATAGAGAACTGAATGTTGCGCATTCTGATGTGTGAGATTGCCTGAACTATGTGGGTGACTCCTTGGACCAGATGAATAACACACTGGATTGTGCAGTGTCTTTAATGGAACATCTACTGGGAGAGGGTCAGCATCCATGTGGTTGGAGAGCTGCTAAATCATCAGGTGATAGCTGACGTTGCCATACCAGTTTCTGCACCTGTAGTAGCACTACTTTCAGTGCTCTGTCAGTGTTTGAGGTGTCTACATCCAGACATGGTAGGCCATGTGGCCGTGGGCATAGTCATGATAACAGCATGTCCAACAGACTTTACTCATGTTAAGGTAGCACCCTAATTTCTAGCTATGGTCATGGAACTAGCAGTGCAACTCCTAATAGAGTTCATTCTCATGATTAGGACCTGTGACGGTGAATTGCATCCTCTACCATGCATGTTCACATCTGTCCAGTATGCCAGGCCATATTGCTAGCAGAAGTGCTGTGATTATGTTCCTATAGACACACACACACAGTACAACTCATCTTGGCCATATCCCCCTCACATGCACATGTATAAACATATTACTATTGAATGATTTACAGCTGTAGCTACTGGCCCTAACAATCGATAATTGCTGTTAGGCTGAGCTTTCACTCACACAAACCCTCACTTTGATTGCCATCTTGCCCTCTTGATGAAGACTGTGCCCTGCTCTTTGCACATTTCTTTGTGACTTATGGTTGCTAATGCTTGATGCATGAATATGTGCATCAATGTGACCTCACTCAATGAGGCTATGTGGGTTTCTCATGGGTGTATTGGGCCAAGTTTCTAGTGCATAAGCTGTATCCTCCACTAGATGCCTGTAGAATAGTGTGTGTGTGTGTGTGTGTGTGTGTGTGTGTGTGTGTGTGTGTGTGTGTGTGTGTGTGTGTGTGTGTGTGTGTGTGTGTGTGTGTGTGTGTGTGTGTGTGTGTGTGTGTGTGTGTGTGTGTGTGTGTGTGTGTGTGTTGTACCTTTAAGAACCATTTCAAGGGCAGCACCTGCATATAAATAGCAAGCACATACTAGCTTCATTTTGAGAGTGCAGCTAGAGAGTGAGCATGTATGAGTGTGATCGTCAGTTTGTTTATAAGTTTATCTAAGTTAAAGTTATTAAACTTCAATCCTGATGTGCTTGTACATAATAAAGATGCATGAACAAAACCCACAGATGTTTGTCTGTTTTATCCGGAACAGACGAGTGACAATAGCCTTGTGAAAAGTCACCCCTAGCAAACCTTACATACAGTCACAGGTGTGCATTATATGTGAGTCATGAAAACTGCACACACATTATGGATTATCCCTTGGGCATTACAGTCTACCTGGCTGTTGATATAGCGTCATCCTTTTCTGTTGATGTCCCTCCTTTCCTGTTCACCAGGTGGGGCTATTATTTTGATGTATTTGTGCAGTGTATGGCTCTAGGACCTCAGGAAAGTATGTTATGGCATAGGAATGTTGCATGGCTGTAACTCTCTCCTGTCGGGTATGTGGAAATCAGATATGATCCCATACACATTGTAGCATTGCATTTAGCAATTAATAAAAAATTCTAGAGGCTGAAGCCTCTGACGCCCCTAATATATTCCCTGTGGATCTCTGAAAGGTACCTGTAGCTAGTATATGTAATGATTCACATTCCTTGGTTTCAACAGGGATAGGTTTTCCACAATTTTCCTGGGACCTCAGTGAGGGTGACAGAGGTTGCATATTTCCTTGAATGTATCCCTAGCCACCATATAGCACTCTAAAATTTCTGTATCGTGAAGTCCACGATATGTCAAATATGGTCAACAGCAGCCCCTTGTATTAAAGCCTGTTGCACATACAGGTTAATGATAGCAGTGGAAAATGCTAACATTTTCTTCAAAGGGAGCTCCTAGATGTACTCCAAAGAGTATAGGAATTAAAGCCAAAAGGGAGACTCATATGCACACACATTTTACACTTTCCTGAATCACTCTGCAGTGCTGAATTGCTTAATTAGCATGTATTTTACCTACTTATGCCTTCATCAGCATATTTTTCCATCTACCTTTGTTTTGAAGGTGGGTACTGTGTGCAGAGCTGTTTAAGGAATGCTAATTTGCATGCCCGCCACTTCTGGTTGTGCACACGTGCTTTATGTGAAGTGTAGATATTCATAAATCCAGGCCATTGCCTTCTCTAATATTGATATATGTTATAGGTTCATAGGTTAGTATGAGGCTAAATGCTTTTGTAGACCATTTTAAGCCTAGCCAATTAGTCCATGTGAGAATCCAACCCTGCACCTTGTGTCTGTAAAGTAAACACCATAACCATTATGCCAACCTCCCCTCCGATTCACTGGGGTGCTTGGGATTCAGTTTTTGGTTTGTTTTGATTCTGTTGAAACATTTGTCTAATTTAAATACTTGATGATGAAGAAATATATATATATATATATATATATATATATATATATATATATATATATATCATTAGAACCTGGGGAAACATAAAGCATTATAGTCTAGAATCGTACCAGTAGATATTTAGTCCTTAGGTCAGAGCATGAAATCTTATTCAGTTCTCCAACCATAAGTTAATCCCCATGATGCAGACCTTTGAGGGCAAATCTACATCACACATGGCCAGTATGAAAGATAATTATATTCCACATGCTGCTAACCAATCCCCATTCTTAGCTTTATAAACTCATCCAAAATTATTCTCACCCATTTTACTGACATGTTATTTTTCCTTAGCTACACAATGAAATACAGGTCTCATTCCCATCTGGCATTTTCATAAAGTGCGACATTTAATAAATGATTGCTTTATAAATCCCATTCTTAAAATGTATCATTATTTTTCTTTAAAAACTGCTAAACTTATATTTTTGAAATAATATTTCAAATGATGTATTGTTGGGGTAAACACGACAACCCCAGCCTAAGGTGCATATAAGATACACAGCTAGTAGCTGACTGGATTCATATCTCATTACTCATACTGCAGTAAAACATATGGGGTAGGTACAATGATGTTTAGATATCATCCTTTGAATGACATTTTAAACTGGGGTCCAATCTGCCAATTTTGCTGATAGATTAGGCAGATGTCAAAGATCCTATGGCACTTAATAAAAATGTATTTCTTAAATTAAAATTGTGACGAGGTTCATAGGTAGGTACTAGGCTATCTGCCTGAGGGCATTTATAAGCCTAGCCAGAGTATGTCGGCTTTCACTGCCCTATTGATTAATTAACTGATCCTCTGTCAAGCAGAGCCAATGAAGTGATCCCAGGGGTGTATTTTCTGTTACCCATCTACTCGTCAATGTTTCTCTTGAAGAGTGTTAGTGAGGGGCTCTGCCTGGTGTAATTTGGAATTTTGTTCCAAAGCATGGGGAGTCTCTGTGACAGGAATCTATCCCTCCAGCATGTTCTATTTATTGCTGTGGTGAGGTTTAGCTCACTAGAGCGCATGGCTCGCAGTGACTTGAATTTCTTTAGGTGGAGCATGTCCATCAATTCTGAGTTGGACATGGCTTTATAAGTCAGGCAGAGATCACCTCTGAGTAAGTGATATACCACTGAGTACAGCCAGAGTTTTTTCAGTCGTCTGCATAGGACATAGGTTTGAGACCATTAATCCTCTTGGTGAGGTACTTTTGTGGTCTTTCCAGAATACATACAAAAATAAATCAGGCACTCTTCCTACATATAAACTAACTCAATTCATATTTATATTATATATGAGAGAAAATAGAAAGTACTTCTCTTTTTATAGCTATGAAGATTGATAACACAATAAGCACTCATGTCCCAAGCTCTCAAATACTACTGTCTCAAAGCCAGGAGCATGAGCTTCTTGAAGCTCGGATAGGCTGCTGCTCATGCTTAAACCTGGATATGAGTTCAGACAAGCAGCTGCCACAGTTTATCCAAACACATTCTTCAAGTTCAAGGCAAGTAAGTGCAGTAGCTGTGGGGCAGGAGTGGGAGGGGGTAGCTGTGGGGATTAAGGCATCAGTCAGGAAGAGAGTTTTAGTTTAAGGAGTTTAGGAAGCAGGAAGGTGGCAGGGTTTAGGGTGAAGAAACAAACTGTAGAGAGTGACAAGAGATTTGTCAGGTTAAGGAGAAGAAGGGGGATTTTAGATTTAAGGAGCAGGAAGGGAGTTTTAGGGTTAGAGTTAGGCTTCTGATATAGTTATACAGTATTATAAAATAGGTTGTTGGGAGAGCTAAGTAATTAGGTCAAGTTACTGATAGTTTGACCACTTGCCTTTGCAAGTAAGTGGTAGCAAGTGTGTTGCAAACCACTACCATGCAAGCACCTGTAGTAGACCCTTGAAAATTTATATTCACCTTCTCCTTGATGGCAGCTGGAACTAATATCCTTGCATTCTTTTTGTTCCCCACATTCTATTCCATTGCAAAAAAATATTGGCCGCCCTTTGGATCTGTAATATTTGTTTGATGAACCTAAATTTATTATTTCCACTTGCTGATAATGTTTTACAAGAATGCATTCACACAGTATCCTATGTAGTTTGACATCTTACACTGTTTATTTTGATTAGTACATTTCTTTTTTCCAATAGAATAATCTTGCTATGGATCAATTTTGAAAACTGTCATACTTTTCTAGATTATAGTTTTATACCATCAGTTTTCAGTTTAGACAACTTTCTGTGCTTTGTGCATTTCTGCATTTCTTACATTTCCTAATCACCTAGTCTAAACTTCATGTGTCTCTTTTCTTATAAGAACTAAAGCATGATCATTTTCTTTTTTATAACTCTTCTGAACAACCTTTCTCTAAAAGTATCCCATCTTCTTTTCTATGTTATACAGAGCACTCTTTTTAAGGGTTCAGGCTTTTTTTAACAATAAAAAATATCTTTATTGAATTATCACTTATAACATAGGAAATCATACATTTATATAAATGAAAACAAACCGTAATGACATATTTTCATTTATCACATATGATCTTCTACAGTCATTGTCAATCGAACATTAAATAGCTCATTCAATTCCTGCCTTCTCTTAAACCTTATTCTTCCTCCAAAACATTAATAAACATTATTCTGCATGCATTGTTTTCCCACAATTCCCATTTTTCTATGTAATTTGCTCTATTTTCTAAAGATCTCACTTCCAGTTATTTTATCTCTGTTACAATATTTATTACATCTAATATGGTTAGTTTAGTCTTTGATTTCCATTTTCTAGTAATTACTTTTTTGACAGCCACCAAAATTAAACTCACTAAGGCCTTACTATGTCAATCATTTTGTTATTTACACCAATTTGTATATCCAGTATTTCTGACAGAGTTGTCTGCAGAGAAGTTTTGAAGTCTGCCAATTCATTACACTCAAAAATATATTCACCATTACCTATTTCTACCCCATTACTCCTCCAACATTTGCAATCTACCTGAAGAAGAATCCTTTGGACTCTGCTGGGGATATAACATACCTATGAAAACACTTGCAAGCAAAAATGCTTAATCCTCTAGACTTTGTTGTATTTTTGGGAGCCATACATATATCCTGCCATTGTTTGTGAATTGCTTATCCAATATCTCTTCCCACTCCTTTCTAACCTCCTCTGATTGATTCCTATACTTATCATGCAATGTTCTATATGCCCTACTAATGATCCTTTTTTAACAGCACTAGCTTCTACTAAAAACTTAATCAGAGCAGATATTTCACTTAGGGCACCCTATTCCTTTCTCCTTGCCTGTACTCTGATATTAATCCTCGATAGAGAAGGCAGTCTCTAGCCTGCAGTCCAAATGTATTCTTGGCATCTTCCCATTCTATTATGTTCTATTACCTTTCTATATCTAATTATTTGCACCTAATACCTTGGTGCCTTTGTCAATTTTCTCCAATAAATTCCAGTCTCCTCTTGCCCATTCTCTGTATCCCTAATTGCGGTTATCCATGCTGGCAGAATTTCCTTTCTACATTCCTTTATTGGCTTAGTTATTAGAATACTTTATGAATACAATATATATTTTTTTTATTTTCTCCAAATCTTTTAATATTCTGTATGGTTACTTAAGGATCTCCACCCAAAATTTCAGTCTCTCCTTATTTCTTGAGCTTTCTCTTGTTTCATCATTATCCCTTTCCACTTTGAAATACAACTTTCTGCTTGTGGTATGTGCAGGAGCCTTAACTGTGTAGCTTTGAAATATCCCTTCAAACCAGGTACTCCCAAACCACTTTGTTCTATTGGAAAGATCAACTTGTCCCACTAGACACTTGCCCCCTTCCCTTCTCAGATAAAGTCATTCAACTCTTTATTAATCACTGTCCACAGCATCTATGGTTGATTAAAATATTCCTGACCTGTGTATAAAACTAAAGGGTACTAAAACCATTTTCACTGCTTGTATCTTGCTATCCATATCCATAAAAAGAGCTTCCAGTTTCTCAATTTTTGTATTATCTTTTGTTTAGTCTCTTCCAACATATCCTTAGCTTCCATAAGAGAATCCTTTTTAACCTATACTCCTAAGTACTTCATTTTATCATGTTCCTATAAATATGGGCATTGCTGAACCAATTTGTGTGTGGGTGCATATTTTATAGCTATTGCCTTTGTTTCATCTTCATTAATTTTATATCCCGAAAAGACTTGAAAATAGCTCAGTATGTTCCACAACACTGACATGTTCTTTTCTGGTTTTATCAGGTGCAAAATAATATCATCCATAAATAAAGCCAAATTTTCTTGGTGGTTTCCATGCCAATTATATCCTTGAATTTCTGAGTCCCTTATTAAGGGTTCAGACTGTTTGATCACATTCTGAAACCTAAACATCTAATAGCTTTGCTTCCATGTCCATAGTTCCTGTAAATTGTTCCTGTGCATAGCCATAAAGGTAATATAATATCGTAACAACCAGGTCCACTATCAACTTTTAAATTAATAATTTAGCATCTTATTGCTCCTTCTTCCAACTAACACAGCCATTATCCAAAGTCGCAGTCTCAAAACCAACTTTCTTTGATCTTTGCATAAGTGTAGTATATTACACAGATTTCTTCTAATTCTCTTTCTGCTGTTAAACCACCTGCTTTTCCATATTAATTTAAAAAAAAGCATTCTGAGAATTTTTATCATGTTTTCCAAAAAAACACTGACACCCTTTCATTATATCCTATTAAAACATGCAAGTCATCAGCATAGGCATTTATTTTATTAATCCTGTTTGGTTAATAATAATCCCACCAATTTGATACATTAATAATTGACATCTTTATTGAAATATTTGCCTTACTCTTCACTTAACTACAAATAATTTCCCTGAAATAATATCACCAGTCTTTCTTTGGCTCTTTTAGATGTCCTTTTACATGCACCTGCCAGGTGCTGTCTGCCCTGACCTGTTTTTATATTCCCCCAGTAACTCGTACACATTTATATAAATTCTTTTTCTTGGAAAATAAAAACAATAGCACCACCTGAAATATATTCTTCCTTTTTTAAAATATATCTTATAAAATATTTTAAATGATCTACTATACACATGTGCACTACCCTGCATACTAGAGTGTTATAAACTGCCCCTGGAAGCAATGTAGCTAGCCTACTGTACAACATTTTGATTATTCGGTTATATGGGAGCAGTATTTTTTTTTCTGTGAAACTGTAGAACAGTGAAGCTGTGGATGTTTTCCCATTTCTTTTCTGCTGTACTGTCACAGAGTCAGTATATATTGACTTGCATGGGTGCAGGGGATGTGAATGATGTAACAATAAAGTACAACTTTTGTTGTTACTAAATCAGATATTAAAAACTCACTAAATTCTGATAAAAGTTATTGATATGTCAATATCAAAAATTTAGATTTGAAATGCTAAGTAGTAAATTATTTGCAAATAATGATAATTTAATTTCTAATCTCTATTAGATTTAAGAGTTTTAATGTCTGCATTTTGCATAATGTGATTTGATAGAGGTTTATTGCAAGAACAGAGTCATGAAGATAATGGGAAACATTGCTTTGTGCCATTTGTTAGAGTTAGTTTTCTTGACAAATATGAAGCAATCATAGCATGTGTTTTAGAAATATGATGCAAGTCTCTTATTTTGTTGTTATAAATGTATAGAAGATTATATTTTTTAAGAAATTTAAATAAATGGAACCAGTTTAAAGAATCAAATGCTTTCTAACTATGCAAGTAGCTTGAAGATATTTTTCCTCTTGGAAACTGCATAGTTCTCATAATGTTATTATTATTATTATTATTATTATTATTATTATGATCAGCATCATCTTGGGTTGTCTTATTAATATGGATCAGTCTTTTCTATAAATTAATGAAGGATTTAGAGTTTTGATTTTAGCTGTCATTATGGGTGTAATGTAAAGATGATGCCAGGCTAAAGGAAGCTGAGATAAAATGTAAAGTAATTGTATCTTTCTTTTATGTCGTTTTCATCTGCAGTTAGTATGCTTGGTCTCATTTCTAAGGAATATGTGACTTTTGTCTTTTTGAATATAAAAGAACAGGGGATATATTTTGATGTGTGTTTTTTTAAGTGTGTAAATGTAACAAATATGATGCAAGACCAGAAACTGTCTTAAGATTAATTGCTGCTTGCAGATCATTAATCCACACCAGGGTCTAGTCAAGGGAAGGAAGCAGATGTGGATATGTTTTGGCAAATTCTATTGTTGCAAGACTAATGCTATTAAGCCATTTTTCCTAAGAAATGTTTTTATAACATTTAATAAAAGTGGTTTAGCGACTTGTTTTTTGGAGGCCAGTAATAGAAAGCTGATGTCATCTGATGAACAAGTAGGGGATGGGAAAGAATTCTACATGACTATGTGCCATAATATGCTACAGGAAAATGAAACGATACTATCTTGTTTGTTGAGGACCCATCTCTACTAGTTATCAAATTATCTAATTTGTAACAATCTGGTAGGGAGGTTCTGCTCTACACTGAATATAGTTAGGTGCATCTGTTGTTAAGCATTGGCAGACCAGATCAAGAGAGAGTGGGATAAGTTTCTGCCCCATGTTCTCTTTGCATAGAGGGTTGAGCCCCAGAAATTCACAGGTTTTTGCCCTTTGAGCTACTGTGTAGTAACAGGGTAAGGGGCCCTTAGCTTTAAATCATGATGAGGGGGAAGGTGAGTGTGGTTCTCACAAAGAGTCTGTTGTGAATCATGCCCTATACCTCAGGTATAGGCTTGGGGAGCTTATGGGGATGGCCATGGTGCACCTAACAGAGACATGACAACAGCAAAAGGTCAGGTATTACAGGACAGCCAGAGACAGAGAGTATTCTGTAAGGCAACAGGTGATGGTACATACTTCTGTGAGACACAACAAGCAACAGGCAACCTAGGAAGGTCATTTGGTACTTACTTTTGTGAGACACAGCAAGCAACAGGCACCCTGGGAGGGTCATTTGGTACTTACTTCTGTGAGACACAACAAGCAACAGGCAATATAGGAGGGTCATTTGGTACTTACTTCTGTGAGACACAATAAGCAACAGGCAACCTGGGAGAGTCATTTCACCAATGCAGAAAAGGTGTGTGATGTCAAATGAGTAGTGGAGCTGCCAGAAAGGAGGCAGAAGCACAAACTGTACCATGTTAACATGATAAAGCCCTATCATGACAGTGAGGGTCTGATACCTAGTATCTGCAGTGAGTTGTGGGGAGGAGGCAGATGGGAATCTGAATGTAGGTCTCTTTGGGGGTGGCTGCTTTGACACCTTGGTGGATGTAATGTCCATCTCCCCACAACCAACCCATCCAGATTCAGGAAATCTTTGCAGTACTGCAGGTATTTGGGGATATATTTACTGGCAGATTATGATATACCTATATGATGAAGAACTGCATAGACACAAGAACATAGTGCTCTATCAAACAACCCTGTTGCAGAGAGCCTGAACGATTTAGATGGACTCTGAAAGAAGAAATGAATATGTTGGAACTGGGAATAATCAAGGAATCCAACAGTCCCTGTGGACCAAAGAAGGATGACACCACCCAGTTCTGTGGGAACTACAGGAAACTGAACAGTGAAACAGAGTTAAATGTTTTTGATAAGTATTTAATTGCCATTAACTTGACCAAGAGTTATAAACAGGTACCCCTCACTACTGCAGCCAGTGATAGGTTAGCAGGTATGCTAGTGAGTCCTGATTATAGTAAAGAATTAATTATTTAGGTGGATGCTTCAAACTGTGGGGGTAGGAGCTGCACTTAGAAGGTTTCCTCTCAGAGAGAAG